>NW_027187400.1:40459833-40462314 GCF_028583685.1 Petaurus breviceps papuanus
GCAGACACCTGGTCACTGAGGGAGGAGGCTGGGAGGAGGGGACAGACGCCTGGTCACTGAGGGAGGAGGGGACAGATGCCTGGTCACTGAGGGAGGAGGGGCAGACACCTGGTCACTGAGGGAGGAGGCTGGGAGGAGGGGACAGACACCTGGTCACTGAGGGAGGGGGCAGAGCCTGGGGGGGTGGGGGGCAGATCAGGTCCTTGGGGCCCTGCAGGAAGAGGCCCTCAAGATCCCCAGGGGCCAGAGGGAAGGCCAGACTTCAGAAGTGAAGGGGTTAAGGTTGCCTAAGCGTCACCTGAGCTGGGCATTGAGTTTCCTGGGTGCTGGCTCCACCCCATTTCGGGGGAGGGGAAGGGAAAGGGCTCAAGCCTCCCTGAGGAGACACCCCCAGTCCTGGGTGAGACTCTGGAGAGCCCTGTGAAGGGGCTGTTCCTTTTCCTTGGACAATAGGAAGCTGGGAGATGGGATGCTTGGGTCCCAGGGTGGGGGTGGGGGTCACCTAGCAAGAAATGCCCCCCTCCCTTCTAGGCCCCATCCCTGTAGGATTCCAGTTGTCATCAGGGACCCTGGCACCTGCCCCTTGGGATGCTTGCACCAAGAATCCCATTTATTTCCCCATGAACGCCTTGTATCCAGATGCCCCTTCTCACTCCCCGCCCCCCAGGCCCTGGAGGCCCCTCCTAGACTTGGACACCCTGAACCTTCCTGCTCCCTGCTCCCCACAGCAGATGCCTGGACCTTGGCCCTTGGCTGACTCAGCAACTCCAGGTATGGTGAGAAGAGAGGTGAGGAAATTGGCAGGCAGCCTTTCCTGTGGGAAGGTTTGGGGGAGAGGCTTGGGAGGGAAAGTCTAGGAAAGCTTCTAGAGTTGGACTGCAGGGGAGGAAGGTAGATCTGTGCTCTGCCCTCAGGGTCCTTAGAGGGGATCCCCCACACCTGTGACTGGCCCAGCTGGCCCAAGGTTCCACATGCTGGAGCCTTGAAGGGGCTGACACTTGGGTCCATGAGTAGGTCCCCCCAGACCCTGAAGGTGCAGCGGATGGGACCTGGGGCTCTGGGGCTCCATTATTGCATACCCGAGTCCTCACGGGAGGAGATGGAGGCTGGCCAACTGGGTCCTAGGAGAATAACCTGTCCCAGACAGTGGCCAGGTGTCTGTCCCCTCTTCCCAGACTCCTCCCTCGGTGACCAGTGGGTGCTGAGATGGTAGGCCAGGCCTATCCAGGAAGTGTCCACATAGAGGGGCCAGCTGACTTGGGTCTGTCATGATTAGGGGGAGAGACTGGTCCCCTGTTACTGGGTTCCCCCTAGGCCACCCTGGTTAATGATCAGCCAGCAGCAGAGCAGGTGTCGGGGGAGGGTCCGATGCGGAGGAGAGAACCCCGGCACACGGCCACCCTTGAGGAGGGCAGAGCGGCCCGAACTGACGGCTGTGAAGGCATCTTCAGACGCCTCCGTCGGCATGGTGGCCGGCTAATTGCCTACAGCCTGGTATGGACCACCAAGGCCTTAGTGCCCCCTCCTCAGTCAGCTGTGATCCCTGACAGCCCTCTGACCCCTGATCCTGGCCCTTCTAAGTGTAACCCACTGGGACCCCGACCCTGGCCCTTTTGACTCGGCATCATCTACTTCTGCCCTCCCCCTCCCACTATGGCCCCTGTTTATAGCGGTCTGTGATTCCCCCAGCCCTTCTGATCCTTAACTCCTTACCCCTCACCTCTGCCTCTAGGTGTTTGAGGACCCTGCCTCGATCCAGGACCCAGACTCAGACACTGACTCAGATGGGCTCGGGCCTGGCTCCAGGGTTGGGATTGGGGGCGAGAGGGGTGGTCCCCCACCGGAAGGTCCCATAGCTGAGCTGGAATGGGACCCCACTGGCGATGTAGGGTGGCTGGGTGCCCCCCGGAGCAGGAGAGTCTGGGCATCGGGATCCCCCTGTGAAGTGTGTGGGCGTACTGAGCCCCTATCGGTAAGTGAGAGCTGGGCCGGGGCAAGGGCAGGGTGGTGGCCTGTCTTTGTCTCAGGGGGAATGTGGGTTTGGAGGGCAGGGTCTGGGGTACACACAGTGTCAAAGGACAGGTTCTTCCAGCTCAGCTTGGATGCCTCATCCCTGAGAGAGTCTGCTATCTTGTAGACCAACCTGGAGCAGGGTGTGCCTCCCTCCAGCCTGTCTCCTTCCCTTTGTCTCTGATGACCCTCCCCAGCAAGACCCCTGTCTCCCACATTCCTCCTGTGATGCCTTGTCTGTCTGTCTGTCTTTCCTCTGAGCCCTTTCCCTAGCTCTCTGATTCCCTGACTTTCTGTCTCTTCTATCTTCCTCTCTGACATTTGGTCCAATGTCTTTCTCTGGCTCTCCCTGGCCCTTCCCATATCTATCTCATATAGGGGTGGGGGTGGTGGAGAATGGAGAGGAAAGAAGAGGGGAAAGAGAGAGATAGAGAGGAGAGAGAAAGAGAATGAGACAGAGAGGGAGAGAGA
>NW_027187400.1:40462324-40494077 GCF_028583685.1 Petaurus breviceps papuanus
GGGGGGCTGCCCTCAGGTGAGCCCCTGTCTCCGACTCTGCTCTCTCCGGTGAGTGTCTCACCCCATTAGCCTCTATGTTAAGTTGTCTCTGGTGAGCCCCTGTTCTCTGTCTCTGATCTTCACAGAGAGGGGGCTCACCACAGCCAGGCTGAGGGCCAGGGGAGGGGGCAGCTTAGTAGATTTCTGGGGTCTGGGCTGGGGGGGGGGCGGGCTGTGACGGTGCTCTGACCCCTGGCCCGACACACTCGGGTCCTCTGGACTGCAGACAAGTCTGTCCGGATTTACAGCTTTGCTCTGTTTTGCTGCAGGCGTGGCCCCTCGGGCCGTGGGGTTCCCCTCTGTCTTCTTTGCACACTCAGGACAGGAAGCAGCCGAGCCCCCGAGATGTGACTGTGCAGATCCCTCTGGATTCCAGGGCTCACAAGGAGGGGGGAGCTCAGCCCCGCTGGACCCACCGCACCCTCCTCGTGCTGCTGCTTCTGCTCCTGCTGGGTGCTGTGTGTTTTTTCCCACCCCCTGGGGGGCCTCACTGCCCCCCTCCCCGACTCCGTGGGCCCCTGCACCTCGTCCTCAGCTATGTCAACGGCCCACCCCCGACCTGAGCCCTGAGGGGCCTTCCAAGGAGACCCCCTTCTCTTCCTTTGGATCCCTGGAATAAACTTAAAAACACAGCTTTTTGTAGAGTTGTTGCTATGTGAGGCTTCTACCTCCCTTCCTGTCCCTTCCTGGCTCTGGCCACCTCCCAGGTAGGCAATACATACCTCCATGCTAATAAGAAGGTGCCCATAGGAGGGGTGTTCTGGAGTCAGTGTCTGTCCTGGCTCACCCACTCACCTCCAGTCCCTGCACACCACACACACACACACACACACGCACACACACACACACCCCTCTTTAAGAATGGACACTTGCACACACACACACCCATTAGGAATGGACACTTGCACACACACACACACACACACCCATTAGGAATGGACACTTGCACACACGTGCACACCCACACACCCTTTAGGAATGGACACTTGCACACACACGCACCCTCTTTAGGAATGCACACTTGTGCACGCGCGCACACACATCTTTTAGGAATGGACACTTGCACACACACACCCTTTAGGAATGGACACTTGCTGCAGCCAGTGTTGTGCTCACACTAACCACATTTTAAATGCCCAGTCACATCTGAGGTTTCCAGGGGCCAGATGAATGTTGTGACTCCCATGTTAAAGCAGCAGTAGCCCCAGGTAAGACAGACGCCTCCCAGTCACATGGCAAGTGAGTATAAGCTGGCCTCAGACTCTGGGCTTTTGATCTCAAGACCTGGCAGGGTCGTCTACCTTCGCACCTCAGGGGTCTTGTGGCCCTTGGGGGCAGTCCAGTGGGGTAGATAAGATTCACTCAAGGGAGACTGTTTGGAATTGGGATTTGGAATCAGAAGGGCCTAGATTCAAATCCCACCTCAGACACATTTGGTCAAGTCACTTTGACACTGTGCCTCAGTTTCCTTATCTGCAAAATGGGGGGGGGAGTTGTACTTAATGAACTCTAAGACACCTTTTAGTTCTGCATCTGAGATCTTTTATGGCCATACCTGTCCACTGTGGAGTCAGATCCTGAACTCTGGGGGAAGAGGTGAGTGGCCCACTGCTCAGAGAAGGCTAAGGAACCCAACCCAGGAGGGCCCTGCCTCTACCATGTCCTGCTGCTCCCAGCAGGAGCCCAGGACCAGGCACTGGGAGTGTCTGAACTTCAGAAAACCCCAAGTGGCTGTGCCCTGCGTTTTAGCCCATGAAGTCCTTGTAGGCAATGACTTTTTAAATAGTGGGCTTGTTCAATATCATGTCTACATATGTCTTATGTACATGACTGATCCATCAGCAGCTGGTATGTGCCACAGCATGGGACATACAAAGCGCCGACTGCATTTCTGTGCACCGGCACAAAATCGGTCCATCTTTCTTTATGCTAACTGATGTGATGTGTGACGTATAAAAAGTCGGAGTGACAATTTCTGGGGAATTAATAATTTTATTATCATGCTAGCAGATAATTAATGAAAGGGGTCAGTGGCACTCTCGAATGCCAAAAACCCCTCATGGAACCCACGCAACGTTTATATGCCCTCAGAAGATAGGTGTTCCTGAGGGTGGCAATCAACTCTGATTGGTTAACAATTAATGAGAACGAATATTATAATGAGAGGTAGATGTATTCTAATGAGAGGATGGGGAATGAACTCTGATCACTCAGTCTTGGACAAAGAGATATCTCTTATCTAAATTACCCCACATAAGGGGTCCACTTCTACCCAAGCCTGGCTGAGTGAAAAACAATGGGCCAGAATATGCCTTAGATTAAATTCTTTGTATTGGATGGAATCTCCAACCCAGGATAGAACAGCAATCTCATTCACCACCAACGTCCTTCAGTTCAATGTCCTGAACAATCTACAGGTCCTAATTCGATAGCTGATTATTCAGGTGAGAGAAATAACAATTTCTCACAGATGGAAACACTAATTAGATCTATACTTCTCATGCCAGCAATAAAACTTTATCAATCAAATGTGTATAAACATTCGTTTATATTTCTGTTAGACCCAATTAGAAACAAACCACCAACCAGTAAGGCTATCCTACCAGTTCTCAGTGACAAGGTTCTCTCTGTGCCTGACTGGGGGAAGTGTGTCTTCCTCCCTGGGACATGGAGGTCTGGACGGTCGGCAGACCTTTGCCAGCCAATCAATATTGTCTGAAAGCAAACGTGGGGATGCTTGAGTCTCATGTGAAGAAACACAGGAGTCAGTCTCAGTTACCCAAGATCAGGTTGAAGATTGAGAGTCTTTGGTGGGTTTCCAATAGTGCTAATTATGGGCATTAGCCGGTTAAACTTAAGTTCTGACTGGTGATTGATTACTTAAGCTATTGGTGAAAGGAAAACATCACCAAAGATTACATCATTAGCAAGTGTTTTATTAGCTGTTTACCAGATTTGGAGAACCCGTCTTGAACAGTTTTAAATCTGGCGAACACACGTCGTTTGTAGTTTATCAAATCTAAGGGGCAGATAGGTCATTGCCAAGTTATACCCCTTAAGTCATCTTATTACAGAAAAGCAACTTACATAGTAATTAATCAGTCAAAAATATAAGCTTAAAACAAAATGGAGGGGGTGGAGACAAGATGGCAGAGTAAAGTGAGCACGTTCTCCAAACTCTACAATCCCTTCTAAAGAACCGTCCAATTGAATTCTAAGCAAATAACCAATAAGAAGTCAGGATAAGTCATTTTCCAGCCCAGAGGAGCTTAGGAGGACACACTCTGGTGGGGACTGCCATGGTATCTAATGGGCATGGTGGAAGTGACACCAGTTGTGGGCCTTAGGGGCTTCATCAATGGTAGGGGCTCTAGGGGTACCAGAATTGCTCAGCACTCAGGGACAGTAAGAGGACTGGACTCCCAGTCAGAAAGAGATTACAGGGGATCTCCGGGCACAGAACTAGATACCATTCAGCAACTGCATTGTCCATCACCCAGTTCCAGGGCAGAGAGGAGTGCTTATGGTTACAAGGAAGCAGGAGCCCTGTTTGAAATTCCAGAGTGAAGAGGAAGCAGGGGCCCTACCTCAGTAAGGACCAGGAGGTCAGTGAACAGAACTCTCCCTGTATCACACCATGCTGGAAACACCAAAAACTTACAGTTCCTCCTCCTCCCCACCGTCCACCACTTTAAACCTAGCTATGAAGGCAGCACGACATAAAAATCAGAAGATCAGATCAGACATCCCCACCACTCCCAGAGGTGATCACGGTTCAACTCTAACATATATAGTCCAAAGTCAAGAAATAGGTTAGAGGGTGGCTAGGTGGCGCAGTGAATAGAGCACCGGCCCTGGAGTCAGGAGGACCTGAGTTCAAATCCGGCCTCAGACACTTAACACAAAAACTAGCCGTGTGACCTTGGGCAAGTCACTTAACTCCAATTGCCCTCCAAAAAAAAAAAGAAATAGGCTAGAGACAGGAGCAAACAACAACAAAAGAACTTGTCTATAGCTCAAGCTACACATTCAAAAGACAAAGACTTTAAAACATCTAGAATCAAAGCCTCAAAGAAAAATGCAGATGGGACACAAGCCCAATGAGAATCCCTAAAACAGCTAAGAAAAAGATTAAAAAAAAAAAGCAAAAACTGATTTTAAAAATCAAATAAGAGCGGTAGAGGAAAATCTGCGAAAGAAATGAGAGTAAATGCAAGTAAATTATGAAAAGAGAATTAACAGCTTGATAAAAGAGGCACCAAAAACACTGAAGAAAATAATTTCTTAAAAATCAGCATTAGGCAAACAGTAAAAGAGATACACAACTTTACTGAAGAAAATAACTCCTTAAAAATTAGAATTAGTCAAGTGGAAGCTAATGACTCCATGAGACATTAAGAAATAATAAAGTCAAAAGACTGAAAAATAGAAGAAAACAAAATATCCCATAGAAAAAACAAATTCCCTGAAAAATAAATCAAGGAAAAATAATTTAAGAATTAGTGGACTGCCTGAAAGCCATGATCAAAAAAAGAACCTAGATATCATATTTCAGGAAGTTATAAAGGAAAAGTTCTCATATCTTACAACCAAATTACCAACATCAAAATGAATAGGGTAAATCCACAATCAGTGAGGATGAAATTAAGGTAATTAGGAGCTTTGTTGTCCAGTTATGTGACAATAAAACTGACAATCTAAATAAAATGGATAAATATTTTTCCCTTCTTTTTTATTTTTTAGTTTACATCATTAATTTTCACAAGGTTTTGAGTTACGAATTTTCTCCCCATTTTTCCCCTACCCACCACCCCAAAATAGCGATCCTACTGAATATCCCCTCCCCCAATCTGCTCTCTCCCATATCTTCCCCCATCCCCTCTGATTTTCCAGTAGGGCACAGTGGACTTCTATGCCCCAGTGCCTGTATAACTTATTTCCCAGTTACATGTAAAATAATAATAATAATATATTTTTAAACATTTGATTTTAAAACTTTGAATCCCAGATTCTTTCCCTTCCTCCCTCATCACCCACCCTTACTGGGAAGATAAGAAATTCAATATAGGTTGTACATGTGTGGCTAATGCAAAACATTTCCATAGTGGATATATTGTAAAAGACTGACTATATTTCCCTCCCTCCTATCACACCACCCACTTGTTCTATTCTCTACTTTGATCCTGTCCCTTTTCAAAAGTGGGTGCTTCCAACTTCCCTGCCCCCCCCCAGCCTGTCCTCCCTTCCATCATCCCCCCTCTGATCTCCTTCCCCTCTACTCTCCTGGAGGGTGAGATACCCTATTTAGTGTGTATGTTATTCCTTCCACGAGTCAGATTCAATGAGAATAAGGTTGACCCATTCCCTTTTGCCTTCCTATTCTTCCCCTCCATTGTAACCATTTTTCCTTGCCTCTTCTATATGGGATAATTTACCCCATTCTATCTCTCCCCATCTCCTCTCATTATATTCCTCTCTCACCTCTTAATTTCACTTTTTAAGTATCATCCCTTCCTATTAAATTGGTCCTGTGCCCTCTATGCATACTTGTACACATATATACACACACTCACATATGTATTCATATGCCCATATACCCTCCTATATAGACATATATACACACACATTTCTATTCCCTTCAACTATTCTCATACTGAGAAAAGTTTCATAAGTTACAATTATCTTTTTTCTATATAGGAATATAAATAGTTCAACTTTGATAAGTTCCTTATGATTTCTTTTCCCTGTTTACCTTCTCATGCTTCTTGTATCTGAGTGTCAAATTTTCTATTCAACTCCAGTTTTTTTTTATCAAGAATGCTTGAAAGTCCTCTATTTCACTGAATAACCATATTTTCCCTTGAAACATAATACTCAGTTTTGTTGGGTAGGTGATTCTTGGTTTTAATTCCAGCTCCTTTGACCTTCAGAATATTATATTCCAAGCCCTTCGATCCCTCACTGTAGAAACTGTCAGATCCTATGTTATCCTGATTGTATTTCCACAATAATTCAACTGTTTCTTCCTGGCTGCTTGTAATATTTTCTCCTTGATCTGGGAACTCTGGAACCTGGCTATCATATTCCTAGGAATTTTCTTTTTGAGATCTTTTTCAGGAGGTGATCAGTGGATTCTCTCAACCTCCATTTTGCCCTCTGGTTCTAAAACATCAGGGCAATTTTCCTTGAGAATTTCTTGAAGGATGATTTCTAGGTTTTTTTTTTTAATCATGGCTTTCAGGTAGTCCAATAATTTTTAAATTATCATGGGTAAATATTTTTTCTTAAATCCAACAAACATAAATTACCCAGATTACTAGAAGAGGAAGTAGAAAACTTAAACAATCCTATCTTTAAAAAACCAAATTGAAAGGCTATAAATATGCTTCCTAGAGGAAAAAAAAAATCCAGGACTCTATGTATTTACAAGTAAATTCTTCCAAACATTTAAAGAACAATTAACTCCGATATTATTTCCAAATTAATTCCAAACTATTTGAAAAAAATAGGTAAAGAATACTACCAAGTTCCTCCTAAGACAGAGGTGGAGAACCTGCAGCCTCAAGGCCACATGTAACTCTCCCGGTCCTCAATTACAGCCTTTTGACTGAACAAATCCCCTTAATAAAAGGATTTGTTCTGTAAAACTTGGACTCAGGCAAAAGGCCACACCCAAGGACCTAGAATGCCACACATGGCCTAGAGGCCACAAGTTCCCCACCCTTGTCCTATGACATAAATATAGTTTTGACTCCTAAACCAGGGAGAGTAAAACTCTCCCTTTCTTTCAGAGAAAGAAAACTGGACTAATTTCTTTAATGAATATTAATGCAAAATTTAAAAAAATGCTAGTAAGTAATAAATACATTATGATCAGGTGGGATTTATATCAGGAGTGCAGGGCTAGTTCAATATTAGGAAAACTATCAGCATAATTGACTCTATTCATAACAAAAACAACAAAAATTGCAACATTACAACAACAGAGCAGAAAAAGCTTTTAACAAAATGCAACATCTATTCCTATTAAAAACAGTAGAAAACATAGGGATAAATGGAACCTTTCTTAAAATGCTAAGCAGCATCTATCTAAAAACATCATCAAGCATTACTGATAATGGGGATAAGCTAGAAGCTTTCCCAATAAGATCGGGGTGAAGCAAGGATGTCCATTATCACCACTATTATTCAATACTGTAACAGAAATGCCAGCTACAGCATTTACACAAGAAAAAGAAATTGAAGGAATTAGAATAGGTATTGAGGAAGCAAAGCTATCACTCTTTGCAGATGATACGGTGTTATACTTGGAAAATCTCAGAGAATCAACTTTAAAAAAATAGTTGATACAGTAAAGTCATAGGATATCAAATAAACCCACATAAATCATTACTATTTCTACAAATTACTAACAAAACCCAGCAGGAAGAGATAGAAAGGGAAATTCCATTTAAAATAACTGCAGAAAGCACAAAATACTTGGGAATCTACCTGTCAAGATACATACAAGGACTATACGAACACAATTATAAAACACTTTTCACAAAGAAAAAGACAGATCTAAATTGCTGGAGAAATGTTCATTGTTCATGGGTAGGCCAAGCCAGAATAATAAAAATGACCATACTACCTAAATTCATTTACTTACTCAATGCCATACCAATCAAACTACCAAAGAATTATTTTTTATAGAGCTGGAAAAAATAATTTAAAAAATTAATCTGGAGGAACAAAAGATTAAGAATATCAAGGGAATCAACAGGAAAAAATTAAAGGGTGGGGATCAAGCAATGCCAGATCTCAAATTACATTACAAAGCAGTAATCATCACAGCAATATGGTACTGGTTAAGAAGTAGAGCACATGGTCAATAGGTACAGAACTAAATGACCACAGTTTGATACACCTCAAGATCCCAGCTATTGGGGCAAGAACTCACTATTTGACAAAAGATGCTGGGAAAACTGGAAAGCGGTCTGGCAGAAACTAGGCATATAGGTCAACGTACCTCCCAGGGCTTATTGTGAAGATCAAAGGAGATAATTATTGTAAAATGCTTAGCACAGTGACTGGAACATAGTAGGCACTACTTAAATATTAACTATGATTATGCCAAGATAAGTTCATAATGGATTCATGATTTAGATATAAAGGGTGTCATCATAAGCAAATTAGCGAAGTATGGAAAATATCATCGGTCAGATCTATGGACAGGGGAAGAGTTTATAACCAAACAAGAAATAGAGAGAATCATGAGAGATAAAACAGATCATTTTGATTAGGTTATATTAATAAGGTTTTGTACAAACAAAACCAAGGCAATCAAATTTAGGAAGAAAGCAAGAAACTAGGGAAAGAAATCTTTTATAGCAAGTTTCTTTAATAAATGTTTTATTTCTCAAATATGTAGGGAACTGAGCCATATTTATAGAAATCAAAATCCTTCCTCAATTGACAAATGGTCAAAAGATATGAATAGTTAGTTTTCAGAAGAAATCAAAGCTATCAATATTCATGTGAAAAAAAATGCTCCAAATCACCATTAGAGAAATGCAAATGAAAGCAACTTTGAGATACCACTTCACACTGTCAAATTGACTAAGATGTCAAAAATGGAAAAAGACAAATGCTGGAGGGGGTGTGGAAGAACAGGGACACTGATACACTGTTGGTGGAGTTGTGAACTGGTCTAACCATTCTGGAGAACAATTTGGAACTACACCTCCATAGATCTGATAGGCAATATTTTCCATTCTTCCCTAATTTAGTAATGCTATCACCCTTTATGGCTAAATCATGAACCCACTCTGAGCTTATCTTGGTATAATAATAGCTTTGAGGCAGCTAGATGGCTCAGTGGGAGAAGACTCGAGTTCAAATCCAGCCTCAGACACTTACTAGTTTTATGACCCTGGACATACAACTGGTCTTAATCCACTGTAGAGGGAAATGGCAAACCACTCCAGGATCTTGGCCAAGAAAACTCCACAGCCAGTATGGTTACCAGGGTCACAATGAGTCAGATACTACTGAAAAACAACAATAATAGCTAATATTTATATAGTGCCTACCATGGGCACTAAAGTGCATTATGCACTTTACAATAATTTGATCCTCACAATAACCCTGGCAGAGAGGGAGGTGCATACCCTTTGTCCTAGTAATAATACCTCTAAGTCTGTATTCCAGAGAGATCAAAGACAAGGGAAAAGGACCTATTTGTGCAAAAAACAATTATAGCAGCTCTCTGTGTGTTGACAAAGAACTAGAAATTATGGAAATTGGGCTTATCAATTGGGGAATGGCTAAACAAATCATGATATATGATTATGATGGAATATTACTGTGCTATAAGAAATGACAAAACAGGATGCTTTCAGAAAAACCTGGGAAGATTTATGTGAACTGATGCAAAGTAAAATGAGCAGAACCAGGAAAACATTGCATACAGTAACAGCAATATTGTATAATGATCAGACTTAGTTAATCGGCTCAATACAATGATCAATAACAATTCCAAAGGTCTCTTGATGAAAAATAGTATCCACCTCCAGAGAGAGAACTGATGAACTCTGAGAGCAGATTGATGCAGATTTTTTCAGTTTCTTAATTTTTCTTGCCTTTTTTTTTCTTTTTTGCAATATAGCTAATGTGGAAATATGCTTTGAATGATTTCACATGCATAATGGTATCGTATTGCTTCCTTTCTCAATGTGGAGGGGGGAGGAGAATATTTAGAACTGGAAAAAAAAGAATATTTTTTAAAATGATGAAATTTAAAATCTTGACAGTTATGTCAAGACAACAAACATTTTCACTCCAGGTGCTAGGTGCTGACCAAAATGAAAAGTCTCTGCCCTCAAGGAGCACAAAGTCTATCAGTCAGTCTGTAATAAGCATTTATTAAGTGCCAACTGTTGCCAGGTACTGGGGATATAAAAACAAAAAGCAGTTCCCTGTTCTTTTTGGGGCAGGGGGAGGACAGAGCAATTGGGGTTAAGTGACTTGCTCAAGGTCACATGACTAGTAAGTGTTAAGTGTTAAGTGTCTGGGGTCAAATTTGAACTCAGGTCCTCCTGACTCCAGGGCCAGTGCTCTCTTTTCACTGTGCCACCTAGCCACCCCCAGTTCCCTGATCTTGAGGAGCTCTCTGATGGGGAGACCACCAGGAAATAACCACGTAAAAAAATATACAGGTTAAAATACGGGATAATGAACAAGGGCAAGGTCCTGTGATGAAGAGGGTCTGGGAAAGGCTTCCTGCAGAAGGTGGGATTTTAGCTGGGACTTAAAGGAAGTTGGAGAGGGCAAGAGGCAGAGATGAGGAGGGGGAGCATTCTGGGAATAGGGGACAGCCAGACAAAATGTCTGAAGCCAAGAGATGAGAGCCGTGGGTGGAACAGCCAGGAGGCTACTGGCACTGGATGGAAAGGATAGGACAGAGAAAGGGATGAAAAGGCTGAAAGGGCGGAAAGCCTCAATTATGGAGGATTCTGAAGGACAAACAGATCTTGTGTTTGCTCCAGGAAGCAGTAGGGAGTCACAGGAATTTATTGGGGAGGGGGTGACATGATCAGATCAGTGCTTTAGGAAAATCACTTTGGTGGCTGAATGGAGGATGTCCTAGGAGTGGGGGGGGGGGAACTTAAGGCAGGGACTCCCTCCTCAGCAGTTACTACAGTAAGCCAGGGGTGAGGTGATGGGAGTCTGCATCAGGGTGGCAACAGTATCAGAGGAGAGAAGGGTATTTGGAAGACACTGTAATGACAGGCCTGGGCAGCAGCTTGGATATGGGGTGTGAGAAATAAGGAATCCTGGTTGTCTCCTAGGTTATGAGCTTGAGGGCCTGGGAGGATTTTGGTTCACATACTCAAAGTTGAAAAGACGCACCCAGGTGCGTTCTAAGATTCCATCTTAGAATCGACTTCAAAGAACCCACTTAATAAATGCTTAACTTGCCAGTCAACATTTCCAAGGCATCTCCCAAATGAGGCCTTAAAGAAGACAGTTCATATGCCTCTGGCAAATGGTTTAAACCTTTCCCCATCGGGTCTTCCCTCTCAAGTGCCTAGCCCCACGTTATTCAGAGATTTCAAACAGTTTTTCCCCAACTATCTGGCCTCACTGTACTTCACCGAATACCGATCTCCTCTAATCAATTCCTCAATCAACAAATCTTTATTAGGTGTCTGGCACAAAAGATACAAAGAAAAAAGCAAAAACAATACCTGCCCTCAGTAAGTTTACATTCTAATGAGGGAGACAGGAGCACAGCACACACCCGTCCAATTCTGATACAAGCTTGAGATAACTTTTCACATCGAATGATATACTCTCTAAAATGCCCGTAAACTGTAAAATGCACAATGCCTGGCATACAGTAGGCACTTAATAAATGTTCCCTTCTCTTCTACTGTTTAACATCTCAGGGGAAAATCAGTGCACTGAAGTTCACACAAGAAACAAATCAACTTACAATTAAAAATAAAATACGAAGTAGAAACTAGAAACCCAAGGCATCAAAGACCTGCAGCAATGAGGGCCAAGTATACTCCTTGGGTAACCCCAGGCTTCAGCCAGCAGACACTGGCCCAGATTCAGGAAAAGGAGGGAAAGATGAAGATGAAATACCCTTGGGAGATCCAGCAAAAACAGGAGTCACTTTGCCCCACCAACCTAACCAAATCCCAACCCAAAGACTGGGGTTTCCAAAATGTCCAAGCCAGAAATTCCTGTCTTGAAGTTAGATGGTATCATTCATCTAGCCAATTCTGACTGAACCCTAAACTTGGTTCATTTTTTCTCACTAGCCGCGATGATAGGAGGGTAGCCAGGAGGCCATGTGGATGGAGCGCCAGAACCGGAGTCAGCAAAACCCGAGTTCAAATTTGACCTCAGACACTTACCAGCTGTATGACCCTGGGGAAAAACACTTCACCTGTTTGCCTCAGTTTCCTCATCTGTAAAATGAGCTGGAGAAGGAAATGGCAAACACTTCAGTATCTCTGCCAAGAAAACCCCAAATGGAGTATGAATAGTTGGAAGTAACTGAACAGTGATGACAGAAACCCTTTCCAGATGATTCTGGGCCAAACCCCAATCTTAACCCTAACCCTACACAAGCTTTCTTCCTCCTCAATCCCCCAAGGAAATACAGATATTTGGGCATAAAATGTAACTTTATTTTAAGAAGAACAACCATGGCTAAGGACCAAGGGTTTTGGGAGGTGGAGATGGATCTCCTATTCCAGAATCTTCAATGTGTCCCCTATTGCCACTCTGCAGACCTAGAGGCCCTCAGGTTTGGGAAAGGAGCCTGGACAGGAGGGTCAATCAATAAAAGTGCCTACTGTGTCTGGGATACAAATGCATGAATGTAAGAGTACCTAGGTTCAAGAAACTGACATTATAAGGGGGGTGGGGGAGAGGAGAGAGCAAGGAGATATGTACACTGTATGTTTGCATGCAGAAAATAAAAAAAAAATACAAGGTCCTTACATACAAGGTAATTTGAATGGGAGAACACAGGTACTTGGGGGAATAAGAAAATGCTTCCTGTCGATGATAATCAAGAGAAAGGAATGGCAAACCACTCCAGTATCTCTGCCAGGAAACCCCCAAAGAGGCTACCGAGTGCCAGACAAGGCTGGAAAAAGACCTAATGAAGATCTGATAATGTTTAAGTTGTATCTCAAGCTTTTGTTAAGCACCTACTATATGCCAGGTACTGTACTACCCACTTTATGAGGGAATGAAGAAAGGGAGGGAGAGAAAGAGGAAGCAAGGGAAGAAGGAAGAGAGGAAGAAAAGAGAGGAAAGGAAGGGAGGAAGCAAGGGAAGAAGGAAGAGGGGAAGGAGAGAGGAAAGGAAGGGAGGGAGGGAAGGAAGAAAGGGAGAGAGGAAAGGAAAGAAGAAGGAAGGGAGGGAAGGAGGAAAGCAGGCTGCCCCTGGGGGTACCTTTTAGGGTTTAGGGGACTCCCCGTCCTCCCATCTCACATCTGGAGCCGCATGTGCCCTCCCACACAGAAAAAGCAGACAGACGCCTTGGCAATGGGGCCCACTTTATTGGGGAGCGGAGCGGGCTGGGAGGGTTCTGGGGGGTGCGGGGCCGGGTCACCAGGGGCTCCAGCCCCGTGGGAGTCCTGGGGGCTTTGGGGCGGCCTCGGAGTGCGGGCGGGGGGTCCTGGACGGTGCGGGAGTCTCCGTGCGCCCGCGCTCAGTCTGCGGGCCGGGGCCAGGCGTGTTCCGGGGCTGCGGGGTCCCCGGCGGAGGCGGCGGCGGCGCGGGCCCGAAGACGCCCAGGCCCGTGGTGTGGCGCTCCCGCAGCTGCTCCAGCTGACGCCGGCCGCGCCGGTACAGGTACTCGATGCGCAGCACGTCGGTGCGCGGCAGGCGCGCGTGCTCGCGGAACTCGGCCCGCACCCGCGCCTCGGCGCCCGGCTTGCCCCGCGCGGCGCGCAGCAGCTCGCGGTACAGGCCGAGCACCTGCTTCTGCAGCCGGCTGGGCCGGCTCATGGCCCGAAGGGGGATGGCGGCCGCGGCTCCGGTGCAGCCTCGGGCGCTCGCCGGCACGTCACGTCGCGTCTCTGGGCCTCAGTTTCTTCATCTGGAAAACGGGGACGAAGGCGCTGGCACTCCCTCCCTCCCTCCCTCCCGGCGTGAGGAGGAGAGCGCTGTGCGAACCTCCAGGCATCTCCGTCCTTCCTTTCCCCGGACGCCCGAGCCGGCCTCTCACTCACCCGGGGGTCGGGGCTCCGGGCCTGCGGCCTCCGCTCCACGCCGGGCCGGGGCGGTCCCCGCACGAAGGGCACACGGTCCGTCCGGGCGCTCCAAAGCGACCTCGCGCCATGCTTCCGGATCTGCCGCCGCCCATTGGCCGCCGGGTACCGTGACGTAACAATGGGTCCCCCTCCCCTCCACCCGGGTCCTTGAGTGGCCCGGGGTGGAGCGGGCCCGGCCAGTGGGCGGAACCCCAGAGGGGCAGGGGCGGGGCTAAGCGACTAAGGAGGGATGCTTAGCCACGCCCAGACCCAGCAGGGAGGACCCGCGATGGGCGAGCGTCTCAGGCATCTAAAGGGATGCTTCCCTTGGAAGCGAGCTTAGGGACTGGAGCCAAATTTCCTGCTTAGGTTTGAGGTCAGGAAAATGCATCCCAAAGTGGAGTAAATGGTCTAGGGAGAGGAGGGTTCCCTCCCTGGAAGCCTTCCAGCGAAGTCTGGCTGACCATTTGTCAGGGGATGCCCTTGGGGCTGTGGATGGGATCGAGGAAGGGCCTTTCCACGCTTGAACTGTACTGATTCTGTGACTGGGTGCTCAGGTCCCTGAGGGGTGAGGGCTGGGGGGACTGGACCCTCAGGGCTCTGATGGCACAGACTCTTGGGGAGATTGTGTCCCTGAGGAGACATGGGGGATCGGGGAGACAGAAGCCTGGGTGTCTTTGGGAGGTATAGGATAGGGTAGGGGGGAGAGGGGGGGTCACTCAGCAAAGCTGGACCTAAGGAGCTATAGTACTGGGTCCCCAAGGGGTCAGGGGCTAGGGCCTAACTCCCTAAGGATAGAGGAGTCTTTGAAGAAGGGAATAATAGGGAAGGAGAATCCAGTAGAATGGGGGGAGGGAGAGTGTTGTGAGGCCACAAATGCTTCGAGTCATTTGCCAAAATCCATTTATTGATGACTTCGGCAGAGACAGACAGTGCCCTGGTCAGAGGTGCCAGGCCTTTGTGGGAGTGGGGGTAACCACAGACTACATTATTATCAAGTGGAAAAATAATCTTCGTTGTAGACAGGAGAGTGCGCCTTCTTCATGCTGTGGCCAAGAAACAAGAGGCTGGGGTTAGGGGACCGTTAGTTCCTCTGGCTTGTGGGGCCTAGATCATCTGGGATTTTGCTTGCCTGGGTCCTGGGAAGGAACTATATGGAAGGACTAGAGCTTGACACTTGGGGTTAGAGAAAAGGGGTATTCACTCCCTGGGAGGGGGATTATTGGGTTGGGTTCCTGAAAAGGGTCAGGGCTTAAAGTCTGGATGCCTGGGAGGGAAAAGCAGTAAGCTCCTTACCAGCGACTGAAGTCTTGAGCTCGGCAGGACCAGAAGACATCCCTCAGGCTAGTAGCAGGAAGTCCACCCCTGAGTCGAAGGTCATCTTGGGGGTCCCCATTAAAGTCACCACAGGCAGCTCGCAGTTGCCCACCCAGGGTTCGGGCAGCCCTCAGGACCACTGCACCTTTTGGGCCCACCAGCACCCAGAGAAGGGGTGGTCTCTCCACAAGGACCTTACCTGCTCCAGCCCATCGGGCAGTGACCCCTCTACAGACCTGTGCTGGGAGCTGTGCCCTGTGCCCATTCACCTTAGGAGGAGAAAAGGAAGTCACAGGGCCTGGCTGAGGAGGGGGGCCAGGATACAGGTGTTCCTTGGGGGTTGGGGATTGGGGAGGAAGAGTGAGAAGTTGCCTAGGTTGTAAGAGAGAAGACTCTTTAGGGCAATAACCCAGGGGTCCTCCTAGCCTTTCTTGGAAGTCAGTAGAAGGTCATTTGAAGTTGTGGTTGCGGTCCCTAAGGGTCTTTGAGAAGAGTAATTTATTGAGGGGTCATCAACTTACCCAGACCTCCCTGTTGGGCCCCACAGCCACACAGCCTTCCCGGAAATGAGTGATGACCCATGCTGGTGGTGCTGGACAGGCTGAGCAGGGGGGGTATTCTGTGACCACCCGGAACCAGGCAGGATTCTGGGAGTCGGCCCCACCCAGGGCTGCCAGCTCATAGGCGCCTGGGGCAGCAAGGATGGGAACTCTGCCTTGGAAGCCATCAAAGGTGGTGAAGAGACCTCCAGGTACCAGGCGACAGGTGGCATTGCCCTTGCCCAGAGGTCCCCTGCAGAGGCGGACCCCTTGGTCTAGGACGCATCCCAAGCCTTGGGGACACTGGAATGGTTTGCACTGTAGGTGACCCCCTGACTGGCAGATGCAGCGTTCCCGGCAGCCTGGGAGGATCAGAGACTCCCCAACCTGGGGAGAGGGCACCTGGTCAGACCTGACCGTCCTCCAAAAATCCACTCACTCATTTCCCAGGGAAACTTTCAAATTGGCTCCTTCACTCTCTTCAAGGTGCCAGCCATTCTTAAGAGACCTGCCCTTGGAGTTTTACCCTAAGTTCCTAAGGTTAAATCAAACAGAGTCTTGGACAGATAGGGCCCATAAATCTAGTCTATTTATTTTACAGGTGAACAAAATGGGACCTGGGGGGGTGGCTAGGTGGTGTAGTGAGTAAAGCGCTGGCCCTGGAGTCAGGAGGACCTGAGTTCGGTTCTGCCTCAGACACTTAACACCAACACACACACACAAAAAAACTAGCCGTGTAACCTTGGGCAAGTTGCTTAACCCCAGTTGCCCTCCAAAAGGCAAAAAGAAATTTAAAAAAAATGGGGCCTGGGGAAATTAGGTCATTTTATCAAGGTCTCACAGGTAATAAGGGAATTTTTCTACTCAAATCCTTGATTACCTCATCTGCAAAATGGAGAAAAATCCCTGAAATTTGATGTTTATAAACCTTAGGAGTGAAGCACTGGCCTGTAAGACTGATGTCCAGGGTGGCTGAGGCTGGTGGATCCCTTGAGCCCAGAAACAGGTCAAATCTGGCATCAAGTTTATGTGCCTCCCTCCCACACCTCCTGACAAGTCACTTAACTTTTTCCTGCCTCAGTTTCCTCAACTGTAAAATGGGGATGATAATAGCACCTACCTCCCAGAATAATTGTGACCATTAAATTAGGTAATATTTGTAAAGCATTTAACACAATGCTTGGCATATAGGAGACGCTTTAAAAAAATCTTAATTTCCCTTCCCCTGAAAAAGTCCTATAAAAAAGCATCTATGGTGATTGCCTGCATCCTTAATTTCCTCATTTTCTGTACCTTCTGGGACCTTAGCCCCAAAGTCATTCCCTCACCGATACTTTCAGTCTCTCCCTTGACCCCGGTTCTTTGCTATCTGCCTAAAACATGCTCCCAACAAGCCTTCCGTTGCTATATTGGAAGACTAATACATGCAGAGCCTAATTGGTTTGGGAAAAGTTACCTGGTGCTTCCACTTCCCCACTCTCTTTAGCCCCAGCACAAAGTGGTATCTACCTTCATTGCCCTCCTGAAATTTCTCACCTAGGTCACCTCTTAATTGGCAAATTAACTGGTCTTTCCTTTTTCTTAAAAAAAAAAAATTGATAACATTTGTTTTTTGCCTTAGGGTTAATTTCCATCTCTCCTCCTCTAATAACCCCCTCTTATGACAAAGGAAAACAGGAGCCCCCAAGCTTAATGATGCTCTGTTCCACACCCATCATCCCCTACCTCTCCAGTGAAAGAAAGAAGGTGCACTTCATCTCCTCTCTGGGACACAGTGGCTCATTTGAAGTCACCTAGTTCAGTTTTGTCTTTTTTTATTTGCACAGTGGTAACTACTGTGCATGTATCTCTTCTTTCTAGACCAGCCCATGCAAAATTCCTCCTTGTTCCTAGAGCCACAATGCCCCAAGGCCTCGGAGCTCAGAAATTTGTGACTTGGCCAGTGACCTTAGCTCCATCCTGAGCCTCTCTGACCCCACCTCGACCACACTGAGTTTCTTCCTCCTTCATCTGATTCTCCTTTTATAACCATTCCTTCTCTGTCTCCTTCCCCATTGCCTTGTCATGCTTCCAGTCCATTAACATGAGGCTTCCCTTGTTCTTCCCCAAGGCTCTGGGTTTTGTTTTGTTTTTCCCCATAGGAGCTCATTTTACAGATGGGGAAACAGCGCCAGGGAGGGGGAATGACCTGTCCAAGGTCATAGCATAGCAGACAACAAAGGTGGGATCTGAACCCAGGTGTTTTGGCTCCAGAGTTGGGCTTCTCTCCATTATATCCCTTAGTTTCTCCTTTAGGGGTGTGTGTTTGTGTAGAGGTCTTTTTTTCTCCTTCCTTAACAATACACAGTTTATACAAGCACAGACCTACATTGAATGGACCTTCAAGGCCATCAGCTCCATCATTTTGCACATCCATCCCCTAATTCTCCAACTCCCTAGATGATTTCCAAAACAATATCTTCAGCCCTGACCCCTTTCAGGCTCAGTATGTCCCAAACTAAGATGATCATCTTTTCCTTATTAGTGTGTTAAGCTTCTCTTGGTCACAGAACTGCCTTAATGTACACAGATCATAAAAGTGCACATGTGTGCTTGCATGCCATGCACTAGCCACCTTCCCCAGGGAACAGGGAGTGATTAAAAATTGGGGGTGATGCCACCACCTGAAGAATGACTGACCAGTGGGGCACACGGATGTAAGGGAATCTTCCTATGCCTTATGGTTGGTTATGGTGGTTGGTCTTTGTTCTCCAAGAGGACCAAAATTCCATCACTATGCTAGGTCGAGTTTCAATGTGTCCAACTGTGGCTGATTGGACCAATACAAGGCTTAAGAAAGAATGAATAGGAAGGATTCACAGGAGCCTGACAAGGCTTCTATGAACTGCCACGGGCAGGAAACAGAACCAGGGAACTCTCTACAGGGAGACTACCACAGTGTAAATTGAAAAAAAACAAAAACCCAGTAATAGCAAAGACTGAAACTGAATGTTTTGTAATTTAAGAGAGCAAGATGTTTGGGCTCTGTTGGAAAATGTACTGCCCTTCATTTCACAGGTATGGGACTGTAGGCATGGAACGTCACCTTATTAGACTCAGTGGATATGTTGGTAGGCATCTGGAAGTAGTACTGTAACAATAAAAAATCTATTTGACCTTCAAAAAATGAAAAAATTATTATTAGATTATTTTTTTCCTCTTTCAGAATATTCTTTGTTACAGAGGATAACTCATTGGGTAGGGAAGAGAGTGGGATAGATTCAGAAATGAAGGTGAAAGAAAAAAATCAATAAACTTTTAAAAGAAATTGTATGTCATGATTGCACATGGATGACCTATATAAGATTGCTTACTGTCTTGGGAAAGAAGGGAGGGAGAAAAATTTGGAACTCAAAATCTTATTTAAAAAGGAATGTTGAAAAGCCATTTTTACATGTAATTGGAAAAAATACCATTTCCAAAAAATTTTTTTTTAATTTTATGTAAGCCAAGAAATTGGAGCGCCACTCTGGCACACTGGCAGCTGGGTGGTTCAATGGTGAGAGCTCAGGAAGACCTGAGTTCAAATCCCTCTAGCTGTGTAACCTTGGACAAAGTCACCTAAGTGCTGTTTGCCTCAGTTTCCCCAACTGAAAAATGGGGCTAACAGCACCTACCTCTAAGGACTGTTAAATGTGTGAAGCCCAGCACATAATAGGTGGTATGTAAATGCTAGCTGCTATTATAATTATTCAGATCTCGATGATATTCTCAAGGGCTTCTCCTGTGACCATAACAACAACAACAGCTAATGCTAATGGAATGCTTCAGGTTTCCAAAGCATTTTCCTGCATCATCTCATTTGGCCCCACTGGATCTTCAGGCTGGTTCCACTGCGGGCAGTTTTTAACTTCTCCATCATTTGCCTGAGATGACTGAGGATCAAGAGTCATAAGTTTCTCACAGCTGCTGCCAGGATAATATGGTGGGAAGAGCTCTCAACTCAGGGGCTCTTGGTTCAAATCTCTCCTCCATCACATATTACCCTTGTGACCTTGGGTAGGGTATTTCATCCTTTGGGGGATGAGGGCCCTGGACTCGAGGACCTCAAAGGTCCTTTCTAGCCTTAATCTGAGGTCTCTAAGAGGGGAGGTGAATGTTTGCTCTCCATAGCTAGACATACCCACCTCTAATTCTTGACTCTAAGTGACTATTGCCAACTTTATCAGCCTCAAAGGAACATTCCCTTTGAATCTTCCTTCAAAAGAAAAAAAATCACTCACAAGTCCTGCTTACCTTACTTTGCATCAGTACACACACAAGTATGAATGTGATAATGACACATCCCCATCATACTCAGGCCCAGAGGGAAATAGGCCAGTGTCCAGGGAATAATAAATACTTGTTGACTGACTGATTGATAGCCTTCTAAACAGGTCTTCCCCATGTCACTCTCTCCTCTTCAGCCCATTATTCTTACTTCTGCATAAGCAATCCTCCTTACATAAAGATCTGGTCCTGTCATTCCTCCATGGGGAAAAAAATCTATTGCTTTCCAAGTAAAATTTAAACTTCTCTCCCTGTCATTCAAGGCCTGACATGATCTGGTGTCATTTCACTTTCCTGGTCTAGAATTCTGGGACAATCCTGAAGCGCTAAGGTCCAATGTACTCTGGTAAATTATCCCTTGCCCCAACCACTGACCTCTCACCTTTCTACCCACATATTTTGGGTCCCACCTTCTCACCTGGGTTTGTGACTTCAGAATCATCCTAGATTTTTCTCTCCACCACTCCATGGTCAGGCAATTCTAATTTCACAACATGTCTCCCACCAATTCCCTTCTCTCCACCTACACGGCCACCTCATCAACTCTCACCTTGACATCATACGAGCCCCAGATGCAAAGAAGCATGTTTCCAACATCTCCCCCTGCCTTGCCCCTTCCTCCACCTGTCTACTACCTGCCTTATTTTCCATTATTCCCTTTGGAGAACTTTGTTCTCCTCAAGCTGGAACACCAGCCAATTCTCTGAGCTCAGGTCCACGCCCTGCCTGGGATCTCCCCTCTTGTGATCGCCTTTCCAAATCTGCATATGGGCACGGTGATGCTTGACTTTGAGAAATTTTCACTCAACTCTTCCTGAACTGAAATGAACATATTTTCTTTCTAAGAATATGAGGACCCTTTTGTCCCAACACTTATCACAGTATACAGTGGGTGCTTAATAAATGTATGTTGGATTTGATTTGCCCCTCCTGACTTTTTTCTTTATGTCTGGGACACTATTATTTCTCTAAACTCCCTAGGGGCAGTTAGATGGCACACTGGATAGAGCACCAAGCCTGAAGTCAGGAAGATGAGTTTAAATCTGGCCTCAGAAGCTTCCTAGCTGTGTGACCCTGGGCAAGTCACTTCATCCATGTCTGCTTCAGTTTCCTCAGCTGTAAAATGGAAATAATAATAGCACCTGCTTCCCAGGGCTGTCCTGGGGACCAAATCAGGTCATAGTTGTAAAGTGTTCAACATAGCACCTGACACACAGTAAGTTCTTGATAAATGCTTGTTTCCTTCTCTGCGTGGTTGTAGTCTCAGTTTGATTTCTCAAGAAATCACAGCTGTAGAGGTGGAAGAAACATTAAACATGACCTAGTCCAACCACCTCATTTTACAGATGAGGAAACTGAGGCCTAGCGAGGGGAAGAGACTTGGCCAAGGCCACAGAAGTAGAAAGAGTCAGAGATGGGATTTGAACCTCTGATTCCAAAGCCAGCACTCTTTCATTGCATTGTTTTTCACGTTTTCTCTTCCTTTCCACTCATCTCCAAGCAATTATTTGGTCCTATTAATTCTGTCTTCTCAAAACCCTTGTCTGTTCCTTCCTCATTTCCAATACCATCGGTGCAGTACAAGACCTCCTCACCATCTCTCTGGGCCATAAGCTTATCTGCAGGGTGACCAGAACATAGTAGGTGCTTAATAAATGTTTGTTGACCAATTGATTGTCAATTGACTGCCATTCAAGGCCTGACAAGATCTTCAGTCCTCTTCTCTTCCTAGTCTAATTCTCCTCTAATGACCCTATGTTTTGAAAAGACTGGATAGCTCCCTGCCCACTAAACACAAGCTGTGTCCTAAGGGCTTTCTGGCATTGTTCTTGCTGTCCCCTGTACTTAGAGTAAGCTCCAGTCTTCTCTGTCTATTAAATCCCTACCCATCTTTTAAAACTCCAGTGGCTCCCACTAATGTAGCTCTTGAGCCCCCACCAGTGTGCATCCATTAACAAACAGCAGGTAGAAAGACTTGCCTTTTAGCAAAGGCATTTACAAAGAAGATGTAGTGAGAAAATTGTGACAAAATTTGGCTCCCCAAAACCTTTCTGCCCAAAATTCATTCTGCCACAAAGAGTCCATGGGAAGAATGAGCTTAAACTCAGAAGTACAGTGGTTTTGAGGCACATGTTTAGGAAACAGGTGGGACAAAGGGCAACTCACATCTCCTAGTACTACCACCTGACCTGGAAGTCTTTTTTTTCTCTCTGAAGAGTCCTCATGTGGATTTCCTGGAGCACACTGTGTTTGGTAGGTTACTCAGCTAGGCTCCCAGGGTCTACACCTTTCTTGAGTTTGTGCCTGGCATTTTTCTGTGCTGTGAGGAGTTCAGGCTCCCTGAAGCTATTTCCTCCCTTGGCTAACTATCTTATCTTCTCTCAGGTATATGTTTGCATTCTTGGCTAGATGTACTGATTCAGTAGCTCTGATGACCTGGCCAGTGTGGGTGGAGAGGAAAGTCCCTTCCCTGTGGGGATCTCTCCCACAAAGCACTCCTGATCTTGAATTCCTTAGCTCTCAAAATGTAATTGCTGAACTTCATCCAGATACTTAATGCCCTGAAAGGTATGACTGGCTTGTTTGCTCAGCCAATCTCTTCATCTACTTAAGAGATTCTTACATCATAAAGAGATCATAAGGCATAGATACATCTTGTTTACATGTTAAAACATCATCATGATTAACTACAGTCTGTGCCTAATGGTAGGTAGGTGGTACAGTGAATAGACCTGCCCTGGAATCAGGAAGACCTGAGTTCAAATTCATCTCCAGACATTGACCAGACCCTGGGCAAGTCACTTAACCTGTTTGCCTCAGTTTCCTCAATTGTAAAGTGGGGATAACAGTAGCACCTACCTCCCAGGACTGTGGTAAAGACCAAATAGATAATATTTGTAGAACACTCGGTACACTGCCTGGCACATAGTTGGCATTATATAAATGTATTTTCTTTGTTCTGGTAATCACATCAGATAAACTGGGAATGGGGGGAGGGAGAATCATATTCTCCTTTCCTTATACTTGAGATGCTCGGAATACTTTTCCTTTCCACCTCTGCTTTTTAAGATCCCTGGTTTCCTGGTTCAAGTGCTTCCATTTCTGACAAACCTCCCCCTCCCACCCCCCACCCCCGTAATTGCTAATCACTCACCCTTTCCATCAACAAATTACCTGGAATTTCTTTTGTATCTACTCATAGATGTACATATTGCCACCCTCACTCCTTGAAGCACAGTGTCTGTAGGTGTCTACACAGTAGGTGCCTATTAAATGCTTGCTGATTGATAGATGGATTAAACCCAATTAGAATATACTATATCCTCAAGGAAACTTTCCTTGATTCTCTCAGTAGGTTATGACCTCCCTCTGGCCCCCACCAACGGACTTTGTTTTTTTATCTTCTAATAAGCTTCTCATGTGATGTTGCACATTCACAGTTATCTGTATTTCTGTATTTTAAAAGCTGTAAACTCCTTGAGGGCAGGGACTGCAGTGTTTAAACTGTACCTGCCTGGGTGCCTGGCTCGGGGTCCTGCACATAAATGCTCACCGGGATATAACGGCCAAAGTGGAAACAGCCACACTGCTCTTGGGTTACGCAGCCTGCCCCGTCATGGATGAGCCCATGGTCACACTCACAGCCCTCAAAGCATTGAGGTGAGCAGCGGGCAGGACCAAGGAGGGCAGCACAGCCAAGGTCACACGTACGGGCACAGATGCTGTAGTGACTCCGGGGTGGGCACTTCAGGGCTGAGGGCAGAAGACAAGGATCAGGTCTGAGCCAAAGCAGAAGGCCCCAAGACCCCAATGCCCACCTGGGTGTAGAGGTCCTGATAGAACATTCTTTCTGAGCACAACCTTTCCATCTCTCCCTCCCAGTGTCACTCTTCCTAACTCTGTCCTTTCTGCTTACTGGATCAAGCTCCTTGATCCATCACCCCAGCTCTGACCTCACTGCTCCCCCCTTAGCAGACTTGTCCCTTCACTCAACCATTTATTCTCAGCTAATCCTTGGATCCTTCGCTCCCCGGTCCTTACACCAGTCACATCTTGCCCAACTACAATGCTGGTTCACTCTCCTCCTCCCCTCTCCCCCCACCCTGACCTCCATCTGCCTTCTCTGCTCCCACATGTGAATTGCTGAATACTGCTATATGTCAATTTAGCAGCAACAACAGAGAAATCAATTGGCTTCCTGGGGCATGTATCCAAGTTATAACAGGGTGCCTCTCAAGGCTTGTCAGAGTGGATGAGTCTTACCGACTGGCAGTGATTCACAGCGGCACAAATTATACTGCCGGAAAGAACCTAGCAAGTTTGGCCAAAGTATTTGCCAAAGAGAAAACCTTGGATTAGAAACAGAAGACCCTAAGGGCATAGGTGAGGTTTTCATCATTTCCAACCACTGAAGGCAAGGAGTAAGAGGAGAAAAATTGGAGTTGGGAAGCAAACCGTGAAGAGGACAGTGTCCAAGAATGGGCTTTCTGATTTGAAATATCGGAATCACATAGCCCCGGCCAGAGGCAGAGGTCAGCAAGAACAGTCTTGGGAGTCTAACAAAATAAGTAACATGAAAAAGGATGGGAGAGGGAGAAAATCTAATATTATCCATTCACCAACCTGGATCCCACAGAGTAGCTACAATATAGAAGGGAGAGTAGCAGACGCCCAGAAGTCCCCAGGAGACAAAATCCGAGAACGAGAAGCAAACTTATAACTTCAAGTGTCTATAGACAAATGCCCCACCTTTAGTTAACAAGGAAGAGGAATTTGAAGTCCTAACAATAAAAAAGGGCAAATTTGACCTCACTGGGGGTCATAAAGACTTGGTGGGATGAAACACATGACTGAAATATTGTCTGGATGGACCCATACAGGGGTGTGCTGGAGCCAGCTCTTATTGGCTTGCAAGAGTTGATTGTTAAATTTTCCATGTGACCATTTATACCTTGAAAATTGCCAAAGGTTACAAGTCAGAGAAATCTGATTTATTGTCTAGAGTTAAGAAAGTGATGGAGAACATGTTAATGATGAATGTTAAATTTAGAAGTGTGCCATGTGTGTATATTCCCACCCCTATGCCCCACTATCAGAAAGCCAGTTGTTAGACATTAACCACTGAGTATGCATTTTGCAGGACAGGTGAAGGGGGATGGAGGCGGGCCAGCATCATATATTAAGGAGGCACACTTTTCAGGCCTTCTCCATTCCAGTCACATTGGCCTACCAGCTGTTCCACAAACACCTCAGTCTAACTCCCCAATCTGTCCTCATTGTCTGGAATGCCCTCCCTCCTCACCTGGGCCTCAGAGAATCCTGCATTTCCTCCAGATCACAGTCCAAACATTTCCTCCTCCCCAATTCCCTCCAGTTGCTAATGCTCTCTCAGTTGAGTGAATTCAGAGTAGGTGGAATTACTATATCCAAAGTAGTCATTAATGGTTCAGTGTCATTGTAGAGGGAGGTGCTCAGGTAAGGACCCCAGGGATCTACCCTTGGCCCTGAGCTGTTCATTTTTAATAGTAACACAGCATGAATGATCCATCTACTTATTGAATTTTCAGATGGCATAAAGCCAGGGGGCTGACAAAAAAAAAGAAGTCAGTTAGGAAAAAAAAGGTTTTGACAAGCTAGAATGATGGGTTGATCTCATCATCTTAAATTGGATAGCAGTAGGGGGCAGCTAGGTAGTACAGTGGTTAGAGCACCAGCCCTAGAGTGAGGAGGACCTGAGTTCAAGTCCAGCCTCTGACATTTGACACTTAACTGTGTGACCTTGGGAAAGTCACTTAATCCCAATTGCCTCACACAAAAAAAGACCCAAACAAAGACCTCCATTGAATTCTTAAAAAAAAAAATTAATAGCAATGAGTAGAAAGTCCTACACTTGGATTAGAAAAATCAACTTCCTAGGCACTAGGCAACCTTTCCATTAACAAAGATCTGGGGGTATTAGTGGGCCACAAGCTTGATATAAGTTATGGTAATCTTTAAAGCTACTACAGTCTTTGAATGAGGTAAGAAGGGCAATGTCCCAAAAGAGAGAAATTTGTTATTCTTGATACCATTTTTTGGTTATTTTTGTTATTCTTTGGTGATTTCACCTCTGAAGTTGTGTTTATTTCTGGGCACCACATTGGAGGAAGATTATTGACAAGATGGAGATTGTCTTGGGAAGGGTCTCCAGGATGGTCATGGGACCCAAGATTAGACCACAGGAGGTCCAATGAAAGGGGCTGGGAATGCTTAGCTGGGAGTAGAGAAGACTCGTGAGGGACAGAATAATATCTTCAAACATTTGAAGACCCATCATGCATAATTAGCCCTGTTTTGCCCAAATTGAGAGCAACAGGGAGAAGTTAGGAAGGACCACATTTAAGCTTGACTTCAAGCAGAGTTCCCTCCCAGTGAGACCTGTCCAAGAGGTCAGTGGACCTTGGGAAGTAGTGAGCTCCCTCCCACACAAGAGAGGCCTTTAAGGAAAAGAGAGGCTGGCGGGTTGGAGGCTACAGACAGGACTAGATGTATCTGAGATCTTCTAGCTCTGGGATTCTGGGAAACCCTGATGGGAGGGAGAGGGGGGAGTGGGCAAAAGGAAAGAGGTAAGAGAATAAAGGGAGTGGCCAGCAAGCTGGCCAGGCACAGGCATGCTCCTGAGGCCTGTGATAGCTGCCAGGGGCCCTGGGGAGGGCGGCATTCCTTTGATGCTTAACTAATTGGAAATCCAAAATTGAATTAAAGGCAGAAACCCAGTTCTGGAGCAGTCCTGGTCTTCCCCTGTGTCCCAGGGTGGTTCCCTTTCCTGTGGTTCCTTTTGGTCAAACTAAGACCAGGCCCACCCTCGGTGTCCCCTGGCCAGAATGGAGAAGGCACTCACGGCACAGTTTGGGGCCCCTCCAGGGTTGCACGGGGGACCCCGCCTCCTGGCAGGCCTCTGTGTAAGCAGTCAGTGAATCACACAGCCCCAGCTGGCTTCTGTGACCCTGGCACATGTTTCGTAGACAGAATCCATAGAAGGGATCAGGCTGTACAAAGCTGTGGCAGCGGCCAAAGGGCCCTGTTGGCAGCCTGAGAAGCTCACAGGCTGAGGGTCCTGAAAAGGCAGTGTCTAGCTCCCGGGGACTGGGTAGGCACGGCCCTGTAGGAGAACAGGGGCCAGGCCCAGGTAGGGCCCAGGTGGCAGCAAAGGCTTCAAGGGAATCTGTGGAGCCAAAGTCATCTATGCCACCATCCACGTTGAAGTTCCCACAGAGCCCAGAGAGGCGGCCCCAGTATGTGGATGGGACAGTCAGCCGCAGATGTAGGGCAAAGTCATAGAAAAGGCGCAGGCCACAGGCTGCCTGGACCACCGCCAAGCGGCCCTCACGAGTGACCCACAGGCGCCCTCCAGGCAGGACCAGAGGCAGCCGGCAGCGCTCTCCGTCTACCTGGTGAGATAGAGGAGGGAGCAGCGTTGCTGTTCAGGTCTTTGGAATCCTGGCTCCTCTCTTGTCAATTCAGACCCTCCCAGTAATCACAGCTTTAGTTTTAGGGCTAGAAAGGACCTCCAAGGGAGAAGGCATCTAGTCTACTGCAGGGGGGCAGGCATAACAGGACCATAGCTTTAGGGATGGAAGGTAGGTCAGAGATTATTCCAGAAACAATCCTCTCATTTTACAGAGGAAGAAACTCCGGCAAAGGCTTGGCCAAGGTTAGGAAGCTGTTTAGAATGAGGATTTGAACCAGGCCCTCCAATTCCAAATTGAGCACTCCCAATGACTTGCCCATGGTAGGCAAATCTGTAAATGCTCTTTGAATGCATATTAATGAATTAGGTTTAGGCCACGCCCCCTCCTTCAAGCTTCCCACTGCCACTAGTCTTGAGCTCCTGAGGTATTAGAATCTCAGCGCCAGGCCTTTTCACGTCAATGCTTCCACAGGACCTCACCATAGGACAGGGTAAAGACTCTCAGCATTTGCTCCTTTCAAGGACCCTGCTAGTCCTCATACCTCTCTGGAGAGCACCCAAGTCCCGAGATCCAGTGTCCTCCCAGGAACCCCAGGGGCTGGGTAATTGGTTCTCACCATGATGATGCCAGGTGCTGCTCGATCCAGGACCAACTGATAGCCATAAAGGCTGAGGAGGATTCGGTGGGGTCCAGCCTCATCCTTTTCCATCTGGAGGCCAAAGGACTCCAGGCCAGAGCCAGTAGCCCGGGCTAGCAGGTAAGCACACCTTCCAGCCAGACCTCCCAGGACATGACCATCGAAGGTCAGGCCATGAGTTGGCCCTGCCAAAAAGCAGCTGGCCTGACCATCTGGGAAGCAGCCTCGGATTCCCCTGTGGATGGTGCAGACCTCACGGGAGCTGCAGAGTCCTGGCCTGCAGGACACAGTGCCAGCCAGGCCACAGTGACATCGCCTCTCACACCCAGGGCCTGGATACCAAGAGGTCCCTAGTGCATGGTAGCGGCCCTCGTGGAGGCAGCCGCAGCGGCCCCTTGGCACACAGGCCGCCCCACTCAGTACATAGCCAGCATTGCACACGCAGCCCTCTTGGCACCGACCACCAGCCTGGCAGCGCTTGGATCCATTCAGGTCCACACAAGTCAGGGGGTATCGTGGGCCACATAGCTTGTAGTGGGAATGAGCTGGGCATTGAAGGGCTGGGGGCCCAGGATGGGTAGGAAGGGAAAAAGACATGGAAGTGATATAGGTGAAAGACCAGAGAAAGAGAGAGACAGACAGACAGAGACCGACAGACAGAGACAGAGGGAGACAGAGAAACACAGAGAGAGGACAGAGACAGAGATTAGGAGAGAGAGACATGCCAGAGAGATATAAAGGAAAAAGAAACAGAAAGACAGGCAAGTAAGAAAGAAATAAAAATCAGAGAGGGAAAGAGAGACCAGAGACAGGAGAGACAGGACAGAGACAGAGCCCAAGGCAGGCAAAGGCAGGGGAGAAACAGAGGAAAACATGGAAAATCAAGTACCAGAGAGACAGACAGGGGGCAAATGGAAGAAAGAGAGAGAGAAAACAGAAAGACAGAAACCAGGAGAGAAACATGGAGACAGAAAAAGTATCGAGGAAAGAAACATCCAATCTCAGCCAGTAAGCATCTCCCAAACTTCAAAGCCTCTCCCCTGCTCCCCCCACCCCAAGCCTGGGTGGTCTGCATGGCCATCCTTTACCCACTAGGGACTCTGGGGCTTGGCTCCCTGGCCCCCAGCACCCTGGGGACCCTGACGTCTGGCTCTGTCACTCACGGCATAAACTGGGTGTTCTCCAGGGCCTGAGATGGACCCCTTGTGCCTGACAGGCCGTCACATAGGCCACGAGGGCTTGGCACAGAGCCCGATGGCCACCCCGGTGTTGACACACGTCCTCCAAGCAGTCTTCCATGAAGGGAATGGGGCTCAGGATTCGGTGGCAGGGAGCCAAGGGTCCGGATGATGAAACCAGAAGTCCACAGTAGCCCAGCCCTCGGTAGCGATCACGCTGAGTAGCTGGGCAGGGGGGTGGACAGTGTGGCCCACAGGATGGGCCGCAGCCAGGGATCTCTGCCACCTTCCAAGAATGGGCCAGACCAGAAAGTTTAGATGATGGTACTCCTTTAGCCATACTCCCACAGAGTCCACACAGGCTTCCAGCAAGGGCCCGGGGTACTGAGAGCCGGACCAGACTGTCCCAGTCATAGGTCAAAGAGAGGCCAGAGGCTGTGTCCAGGCACAGCTGACCCCCACAGTTATGGGCTCGGAGACAGCGTCCATGGAGGAAGGGCAGTGACTCAAGGACGCCATCTACCTGTGGGGAAGGAAGACCCAGGTATCATTTACCCAGGCAAGAGGAAGCATGTCCAGTCTTTCCAAGTCCAGGGTTCTAATGCTTAGTCATTCCAGCCTTGGGGAACCTAGCATCCAATGAGCATCTCCAGGAGCCTAAGAATTCCATTAACCCAGGCCTAGGGCCTGGTGCCTGGAGCCCTGGGCTTACTCCCTCTTGAGGCAAGCAGCCCTTTTAACTTGGGGCCACTCTCATCACAGCAAGTTTTTTTCTTTACAGTAAGTTTTCTGTGTCTAGGTCAGCGCCTAGGGCTCCTTGGTTCTTCCCTCTGGGAGTACACCAATCTAATCCTTTTCCCTCAGTCATTCAACAAACATTTATTAAAGCCCTCTCATATGCCCAGCATTGTGCTAGATTCAGAGAATGCCAAGACAATAAAAAGTTCTTGCTCCGGAAGAACGTGCATTGTATTGAGAGAATACAACGTGCATAGAGATAAACAAATGCAAAGTAATTTGGGGAGAGAGCTAGCTGGTGGATGAGGGAGAGGCCTGGTTTCTGAGGTGTTGCTGTCAGCTGATCGTTGAAGAGAGCTAAGGGTTCCAAGATTTGGAAGTGAGGAGTGAGTGCATTCCAGGCATGAGATACAGTTTGTGCAAAGACATGGACAGAGGACCCACGGAGGAGGAGTATGAGGTTGGAACTTAGACTATGGGAAGGAAAATGGGTGATAAACCTGGAAAGGTAGGCTGGAGTCTGGTGGAAAGGGGATTTGAAATTCAGAGGCTTGAAAACAGCCTGTGTGCTCCCCTAAGGGAAGGTTGGGAAATTGTGAAATGATTAGGGTGGGCAGGGGTGGGTCTGCAAGGGTCACTAAGCACCACTGAGAAACAGTGGAGGGGTTTGTGAGAGGTCAGGAGGGGTCAGGAAGGTCTCAGTGAGGAAGAGTGGAGAGTGATGGCTGAGGGGGCAGGCCTCACCCGGAGAAGGTTTGGGTCCGCCGGGCTCATGTCCAGTCTGAGACCACAGGCCCTCAAGGTCAGTGACTTTGAGCAGCCAAGAGGTCGGATGTGTGTGGCTATGTCCAAGTAGAAGGGGCCAAAGGCACTACCCCCACTGGCACTACAGGGGCCTGCCAGCCGGTATACACAAGAGCCAGGGAAACTGTATTTGGCACCCCCAAAGGTTTGGAAGCGAAAATCACCAGATGCGATGCAGGTGACATGCTGGGGCCCAGAGCCCAGCCGGATCAGCCGGCAGCGATGCCCCCCACCAGAGGCCTCTTCACAGTGGCCCTGACACTGGGCGGGCCAGCACTGGATGCCAGTACTCCTGGGACCCCCAACCACCAGGCAGTGGCAATGCTGTGCACAGGCTTCTGTCCAGAAGGCCTTGCCCAGCCTTAGGAGGCAGCCACACTGCTCACTGGGCACACAGTGTCTGGCCAGTAGCAGTTGACCTGACACACATTGGCAGGTGGGGACGCAGGGCTGGCTGCAGTGAACCAGGGCTGTTGGGTTAGCACATGTGGCTGGACAGGCTGGACCATTGGGGACATAGTGGGAGTAGAGGGGACAGGTGGGGTCAGTGCCTGGGACCCGTGGTGGAGTGAGTGGTACTGGGGGCACCAGAGGGTGAGCTGTTGGAGGGGAAGAGAAGGGAAGAGTTAGGCACCCAGGGGTCCAGCCCCTTAGCGCTCCCCCCCCATTTCCCTGGGGATCTAGGTGCTCTGTACCCATCACCTCCCTACCTTTGGGGATCCCAGGCATCCAAATAATTATCAATTATCAAACATTTATTAAGCACCCACTATGTGTCAGACACTGGGCTAGGTGCTGGGGTTACAATCCCTATTCTCTAATAGTTTACACTTTAACTGACTAGAAGTGCCCCCTCCCCCCCCCCCCCCCCCCCCCCCCCCCCCCCCTCCTCCCCACCCCCCCCCCCCCCCCCAAAACCAGCCCCCCGCGCGTTGTGCCCCCCCCCCCCCCCCCCCCCCCACCCCCCCCCCCCCCCCCCACC
>NW_027187400.1:40494177-40505593 GCF_028583685.1 Petaurus breviceps papuanus
AATACATCATTCATCACCTCGCTGTGTGTTAGACTACTTGGTGTGTGTTGTGGTATCTATTTCTCTTTCTTTGTTTCGTTTTCCCCTCCCCTCCCGAAGCGCCCCCCCCCCCCCCCCCCCCCCCCCCCCCCCCGCCAAGAAACCAGGAGCCTGATTCCCAGTTGAGGATCCAGGCTGCACTGTTTTTGGCCAGCACCATGCCCTCAGGTCCCCAAGTACTCAGACCCTCCAAGCTCCCTAAGGGGTGCTAGCATCCAGGTCACCTGGCCCAAGGCAGCTGAGGACCCCATTAGCGATGCCGCAGATGTGCCCCTCAGGGCATTGGTGTGGAACACAGGTCACACCCTTCCCCGGCTGGCAAAAGCAGGTCGACATGCAGTGATCAGTGAGGACTGGCTGACTGGGCTGGAGCAGAGGAGAGAGACCAGAGCAGGAGATCAAGGTCAGGACAAGATGTGGTCCCTGGGGCTAGAAGGGAGGAAGGGGTCTGGGGAGGAGGGCAGGGCCACTGGAAGGGGAGGGAGGAGCATCCCAGCCCTCACCGGAAAGTAGAGGCCCTGGTGGAGGCAGGGGCAGTTGTTCAGGGGCACGCAGGCCCCTGCAGCAGGGAAGAAGCCTGGGTCACACTGGCAACCCTCAGCGCATCGGGCCGGGATCCACACAGTGGCTTGGATGCCTGGGCAGGCGGCCGGACAAGGGTCTGCACACAGACTGTAGTGACTGTTTCGAGGGCAGCGCATGGCTATGGGGACAGAGGTGGGAAGTATCTAAAGCCTCCCGGCCCCTAATCTTCCCTGAGCCCCGGCCCCACAAGATGCCTTGCCCTGCCTAATGCCTCAGTCTCCTCTGGTCTCCAAAGCTGTATTCTTTCTGTCTCTGTCCGATGTGTCTTCTGGACAGCCTGACTCCAACCCCTGTACCCCATCCCCCCATTCCCAGCACCGCTTCCCCCCCTCAGCCTGGGCTCAGAAACCTCCAGCCTCCTTGTCTGACTTTAGTGGTTGGGCAGCACAGCTCTTCTGTTTAATCCCAAACGCCCAGCCCAGTCCCTGGTCTATCAGACTTCATCCCCTGCCTGTACACCAGTCCTGGGGTCTCCCTTGGGATGCCTGCTGGTGTCCAAACTCACGGCAACGTGCTGAGCTTCTCCAGGGCAGCACCTGGCCACCTGCCTCCTGGCAGGCAGCCACATAGCTCCTGAGACAGCCACACAGGACATTGTGGTTCCCTTGGCTATGGATGACATTGGCCAGGCAGCTTTGGAAGAAGGGTCCAGGGGCCAAAGTCCTATGGCAGGGGGCAAATGGGCCCTGGGCTGCCAGCAAGAGCCCACAGGAGTTGGACCCCCGGAATGGGGCAGTGGCAGCCTCCCTCATGGTAGGGCACCCGGGGCTAGGGCAGGGCTGGGGCAGAGGGCAGGACTGAAGACCAGGATCTGAGGCTAAGGACATTAGGTCATCAGCACCGTTACCATTGTAATTCCCACACAGGCCCCGAGTGTAGCCCTGATAGGCGGCAGGGAGTGTCAGGCTGAGGTGGGGGCCCCAGCCCAGGAGCAGGCGAGGCCCTCCCTGGGCCACTAGCACCATCGATGCCCCCTGAATGAAGGCTCGGACCCCACCTCCAGGAAGCCGAAATGGAAGACAGCATCTCACTCCATCCACCTGGGGTCAGGAAAGACATGGAGTCAGGGAGTAATCTGCAGGCTTTGTGGGATCAGTGGCCAAAGACAAAGTCAAGGAGATGAGGAAGAAGAAAATAAGGAGACAGGAAAGGAGGGGAGGGGTGGGGAAACAGGAGAAGGAGGAAGAACAGAGACAGAAAAGAGATGGAGAGACAGACACACAGAAGAGACATGTAAGGGCCAGTTTGATACCCAGAGATCTAGGTAGAGAGAGAAAGACCGAGGCAGAGGGAGGCCTCATACCCTGTCTTGGCCCTGAATCCTCGGTCTCTGTGACGACTCCCAAGCTTCTCTCCATCCCTGCCCTTCCCCAGTCTCAGAGCCTTTGGCCCTCAGCTCCCAAGACAGGGCAGGAATGCCAAGAGCTGGTACCACTTACTGTCACATAGCCCCAGTCCCCACGATTGAGGCCAAAGTGGTGTCCAGCAGCAGCGAGAACAATGCGATTGACAGCAGCCCTGTAGGGCTCATTGTTCACCATCACTGAAAAGGATGGGAGGTCTGCTGGGCAGTTGGGGACTGTCTCAGCCAGAATGTAGGAGCAGTGTCCATGGAGACGGAAGGTGGTGCCATCAAATGTTCGACAATGAGGGCCTCCAGAGACCAGGCATAGCCCGGGGCCTAAGACCCCTGGGACCAGGGTACCCTGGGAAGCCCTACAGGGGCAGAACACTTGGCCTCCAGGCTGGCAGACACAGGGTCCTCTGCATGACACCCCCCAAATCCCTGGGAGTTGGAGGCCTGGTTCATAGTAGTGACCAGAGAGGAGGCAGCCACAGTGATGCAGGGGGACACATGCTGCCCCACTCAGTACAAAGCCTGAGTCGCACACGCAGCCCTCTCGGCATCGTCCAGCCTGGCAGCCTGCAGGCCCTGAGAGGCTCCCACAGGTGACTGGGCAAGCTGGCCCACACAGCTCATAGTGGGAATGAGCAGGGCATAGCGGGCCTGTGGGGAAATAGGCCAAGTGAGTAGATGCTTCTGGGCACCCCCAAACCTTCTCTACTTCCCTTTGAGGCCAGATGCCTACTGGTGTCTGGATTCCTGGGGGATGGGGGCTTAGATGACTGCACGGTTGCAGCTTAAAGGTCAGTTCCCCAAATCCCTGAGGAGGCAGAGACAGGGGCTGATGCCTGGGTCCCTGAGGGGCTAAGGGCCCAGATGTCAGGATCTCTGCACTCACGGCAAAAGTCTGGAGTCCTCCAAGGATAGATGAGAATCCCCTCCTCCTGGCAGGCAGAAGCATAGTCCCCAAGGATTGGGCAGGCCCCTTTCCTAGGAATGAGGCATGCATCTCGAATGCAGTCATCGAAATAGCCTTGGGGGGGCAGTCGATGGTGGCACAGACGGAAAGGTCCATCAGGGGCTATGAGGACGTCACAGCCACCGATGCTCCCCTTGCACTTGTTAATTGTGCCCCCCCAGCTTCTTTCCACCTCTTCCCTACAGTCCTGGTTCGCTCCAACACGACAGCTATACAGCAGGGCCAAGGCATCAGACAAGCCAGAGACTGGGGAAGTTCCCAATATGGGGAACAGGTCGTTGGCTGGGTCTCCATCCAAGTTCCCACAGAGACCAGCCACATGTCCTGCATAGCTCCTAGGCAGCACTAGGACCAGGTGGCTGCCGCCATCAAAGGCCACCTCGAGGCCGAAAGGACAGCTCACAACAGTGTCCCACCCTCTGCGGAAAAGCAGGACACGGTCGCCCACCTGGCATGGAAGATTCCGCCATGTGCCATTCACCTGCATATATAATGGACATTGGAGAGATACCCAGGAGACACAGGTCACTGGCATGAACCATGTTGGGGACAGGAAAAGAGGGGGGATCCAGGGAAGAATAGACAGAGAATAGGCAGGGGATACACAGAGAGACAAATATACTGAAAGGCCCAAAGAGAGACGGCAAAAGCCATATGGATAGAATGGAATGGAGAGAGACAGAGGGTGAGATATGTGGAGGTAGTGAGAGGTACAGAGAAAGTCAGAGACAGAGAGTAAAGTACACACAGAGAGGGACAGAGACAAGAAGAGAAAGAAGGTCACACAGAGAGCTGGGGAGATACAGAAGAGAAAGAGTGAGGAACATAGGGAGAGACAGAGATAATGAGACACTGTGAAAAGACAGAGAGATGCAGTGAGACAGAGACACACAGTGAGACACATAGGGACAGAGGGCATGCAGAAAGTCAGAGACAGAGAGATACAGGGAGAACCAACCTTCAGCATCTCCCTAGTCACACAGAGATACACAGGAAGAGAGCCCCAGAGAGAGTGTGGGAGACATTTGGAAGGAGGGAGACACAAGGAGAGAGACAGACAGAGACAGAGAGATACAGAGAGATGGAGACAGAAAGAAACACAGAGAGATGGAAAGAGATACAGAGAGATTGAGAGAGAGAGAGGAGGAGGAGGAGAGAGAGGAGAGAGACAGAGACAGAGACAGAGAGAGAGAGAGAGAGAGAGAGAGACAGAGAGACAGAGAGAGAGAGAGAGAGATAGAGACAGAGAGACAGAGAGAGAGAGAGATAGAGACAGAGAGACAGAGAGAGAGAGCAATACAGAGACAATGAGATAAGCAAGTACCAAAGAGGTGGGCAGAAGGGACCAGGAGACCAAGAAACAAAGAGAAAAGAACCAAGAGAAAGGAGGGCTGGGTCACAAGCTCATGAAGATGCAGAGTCAGTTAGGGCCTAGGGATCTCTTACCAGAACCCTGCCAGACTGGCCCCGGTCCAGCCGGACGTGGCATCCTGATACATAGACCTCGATGCCTCTTGGGATTCCAGCAGGCCCAGCGTTGAGTAGGACATGGAAGGGAGTGAGGGCCTGCTTCTTCCCAGAGCTGTAGCTTCTGAGGCTGCTGAGCAGATAGCTGCAGGAACCAGTGAAGCGGTATCGGTGCCCATCAAAGGTCTCGAAGTGACCATTGCCTGCGGCCCGGCAGGTGGCGATTCTGGTGGCCCGGCAGCCACGCACGCCTCCAGACACAGCACAACGCTCATTCGGCCCACAGCCCTCAGCATGACAGCGAGCCTGGCCCCCACTGGTGGGACACCAGCAGCGGCGGCTGCAGCCCGGGCCCACCCAAATAGCTTCCCCAGGCCCCAGGAGCAGGCCGTTCAGCAGGCAGCCACAGCCTGGGCCCCCTTGAGGGACACACACTGCACCACTGCGCACAAAGCCAGGGTCGCAGGCACAGGTCTCCAGGCAGGGTAGTGTGCATTGCTGGGGGGGTCCCTCTTCTTGGTCTGCACACGTGGAAGGGCAGGCTGAGCCACATGGCTCATAGTGACTGTTGGGTCCACAGATCTGGTCTTCATGGATGAAGGAGATAAAAAGGGGCTGTGATGAACCCTTTCATCTCTCCCCAGGAGGCTTCAGGCCCAAGAGTCAAGCGTCTCCAGCCCTCCCATCACCCAGGATCTAAGAGAGCCCTCTCATTTCCCAGGACCCAGAAACCTTTAGTTCTCTTACCAACCTCAGAATACCCACCAAATCCACATTAAGCCTCTTCTCTACAGCATTCCACGGGAGTGGTCATTCAGCCTGCTTGAAGACCAAGCAGTGACAGGGAACTCTAAACTTCTCCAGGCGGTCCCGGCCCTTGTTGGACAGCTCCAACAACCATCTGAAGGCTGCCCAGGGCAGCCTCTCACCTGCCTTGTTCTTTCTTCTCAGAGCCAAGACCCCACTTCCACATGCTATTCTAGAAGCTAGATATCATGGATGCACCACCCCCAACCCCAGCCCAAGGCTTCTCTTCTCCTGGCTAAAGAATCCCAGTTTCTTCAAATAATTATTATACCACACTATCTCTAGTCATTTACTCTGACTGTTCCTTCTAAAGTGTGCTATCTAGAAGTGAATACAACATTCTGAATGTATTCTGTACAGGGCAGAGAACTGTGGGGACCATCTCATCCCTTGTCCTGTACACTATGCCTCTGTTGACCCGTACATGATTTCCTCTTTGGACTGATTTATTACACTCAAGTTTACCTTAGAGAAGCTAGGTGGTGCAGTGGATAGAGTACCACACCTGGAGTTAGGAGAAACTGAGTGCAATGTGACCTCAGACACATCCTGGCTGTGCAACCCTGGGCAAGTCACTTAACCCTCTTGCCTCGATTTTGCCTCATCTGTCAAATGAGCTGGATAAGGAAATGGCAAACCATTGCAGTATCTTTGCCAAGAAAAGCCCAAATGGGGGTCAGGTCATGACTGAAAAATGTCAACAAAAAATTAGCTTACAGCCAGCTTAACCTCAGCAGACCTTTCACAGGACTGGCCCTCCTACCAGCCTTCTATTTTGCAACTGTGAAGCTGACTTTTTGAACCTAAGTAAAAGACTTAATGTTTATCGCTAATAATTTTTTTTAAAGCAATTGGGGTTAAGTAACTTGCTCAAGGTTACACAGCCAGGTGTTTATCACTAATAATTTTAATACTATCAGATTGGACCCAGAAGTCTAACTTGTTGCCTGCTTTATTTTTTTTTTGTCTCCAGAATCTCTCAGATCTCTCAGCTTTGTATCATCTGCAAATTTAGGGAAGGAGAAGGGAGGTGAAAGAAGAAAGGGAAGAAAGACATGTAGAGGAAAATAGAAGAGAAAAGAATGGAAAAGAGGAAAGAAGCCAAATTAATCCACATATTATTTGCATTTTATATAGTAATAAGAAGCCAGAAAGAAGCAACAATAGACGTTATTAAAATAACTTTAAAATGCATAAATAACTAGAAGTTTTACCTTCTAAGACACATGCAAGATTTAGATAAATATAGCTATGGAACACTTTACGGGAAGACAAATAAATGAAGAAATATTCACTGTTCATGTTCAGACTGCCAACATACTGAAAATGGCAATTTCACTGAAATTAATCTGTAGAAGTAGTGCTATATCAAATTACTATAAGGATAAGATTTAGAGATTAGAATAAATTAGGGATTAGAATTAGAATTCATAAATTGGGTTGATACAGGGCAGCTAGGTAGCCAAGTGGATAGAGCACCAGACCTAAAGTCAGGAAGATCTGAGTTCAAATCTAGCCTCAGACACTTACTAGCTTGTGACCCTGGGCAAGTCACTTAACCTTGTTGACCTCAGTTTCCTCATCTGTCAGATGAGCAGGAGAAGGAAATGGCAAACTAATCCTGTTTCTTTACCAAGAAAACCCCAAATTGGGTAACAAAAAATCTGACATGGCTGAACAACAAGAAATTCAGTTGGAGAAGCAAGAGTTCAGAACTCAAGAAAAATAATAAGGAAGAAGGGGCATAGCATTATTAGACTTTGAACTATAAGACAGCAATCATAAAAATTTTGGTTTTTTTTTTAAATGGGGCACTAGACCAGTGGAAGAGACTAGATAAGCAAGAAACAGTAGCCTTGTGTTTGAGAGGGAAATGGGGAAGAAAGGGAGACCATGAGAAAGGGAGATGAGGAAGAGAGGGAGATGGGGAAGTAACCCTTCCAGTTGTTTGCCAGCTGAAAATTTGATAGGTATTCCACACATGCTTTTATTCAAATCACTGATAATGATTTATTGCTTCCCTTCTGACCCAGGTCACAGGAGGTCTCATCTAGTCCTAAGGATTCTGAAATCCACTACCCATGGGCCCAAGGAAATTCCTCAGCCCAAGGACTCAGGGGTCCTTGATTCCCACCTCCTTGCCTGCAGAAGACACCCCCAGAATCCAGGATCACCACACCTCTGTCCCAAGACCCCAGTGCACTTACGACAGTTGGTCAGGAGCCTCCAGAGGCCCAGGGATACTCCCTCCCGCTGACAGGCATGGGCATATGTCTCCAGCTCTCGGCAAATCACCGGTATATAGCCAGGGAAGGCACAAGCCACCTCCAAGCAACTGAGTACAAAGGGCTTAGGATTCAGTATCTGGTGGCAGTTTCCGAAGGGGCCCAGCTGGCTCTCCATGAGTATACACGTTTTCACCCCACGCACCTCCGAGCCCAGAATACATGAAGACCCCCACTTCGAGTGGCAGAAGGCACTAGATGGCTCCAAGGCCCAAGCTTGGGCAAAGATTCGGGCAGAAACAGAGGAACTAAGGACTGTGCCAGGTATCACTGGGTCCGAAACTAGGACAGTGCCCTGCTGAGGGAGGCTGAAGTCGTCTGCGGGTTCTCCGTTGAAGTTCCCGCAGAGGCCCTCCACGTGGCTCTGGTACCCCTCAGACACTGTGAGGCACAGGGCTTGCTGCCAGTCATAGACCAGGCGGAAAGCCACCTGAGACCCAAATCCAGCCCTTGGCCCCACTCCTACCCCTGTCCCTGACTTAGCTGAGACTCCTGTCTTGGCTGAGGTTCCGATCCCTTTTCCGGTTCGGGTCTCTGCCTCTGCCCCTTCCTTGGCTACGGTCCCAGTCCCAACTCCGGTCCCGGTCACTGCCTCAGCCTGAACTTCGACCCACAGCTCAGTCCCTCGGTAAGAGAGTAGAAGCCGTCTGCTTGCCAGGGTCACCGGTAGCCGGACTCGCTGCTCGTCGACCTGGGAGGAGACCGGTCTGTGAAGGGCCCAGATGTCCTGAAGAAGAGGGACAGGGCAGGGGAACGGGGAACAAAGGGGCTCCGGGGAGAGAGTGGGGTCGGATGCCTGAGTCTCTAACAGGGAAGGACTGGTGGCCAGACCCCAGGTCCTTACCCTGACGAAGCCATACTCGTATCTGGCAGCTGTGATCGTGTGGCCGAATACATTGAGGGCGACGTAACGGAGCGGCAGCCGGCCCCCAGCGCCACCAGCCCACACGTGAAAGGCTGGGAGCCCCGCCCCGGGGACGCCTTGGGTAGAGCGACACACAGTGTATGCACAGGCTCCCGGCATCGCAAAGGAACGACCGTCGAAGGTATGGAAGTAGGGGAGCCCCGACGCCCAGCAAGTCTGTGCAGTTGCAGGCTCAGACCCAGACTCAGCATCGACCGCAGCATCTTCTGCTGTGTCCAGCACGTTCTCGAGCCCGGGTTCCCCCAGAGGTACTACCAAGGACTCAAACCCGGATTCTGCCGTAGACACTTGCATGGACCCAAGCCCAGATTCCCCCCCAGATACCCGAATGGGTCCAAGTCCAGATTTCGCTATAGACACTCTCATGTTCCCAAGTCCAGATTCTGACACAGATCCCCGGTTGGACCCAGTTCCGGATTGTGCAACAGACCCTGCAATGGGCCCAATCCCAGGTTCTGCCAGAGATGCACTCAGTTGTCCTGGCTGATATTCTGATTTTGCCCCACCCACGGGCCCAGGCACAACAATGGATCCTGATATAGATCCCCCCAGGGTCTCTGCCATAGGCCCTGCCACAGAGTTACCCACAGGTCCTGCTAAAACCACAGGTTCCGAGATGGCCTCAGGCTTGATCACAGCCCCCGAAGCAGCCCCGGCCTTGGCCCTAGACAAAGACTCAGGCTCAGTGATGGTCACAGGTTTGGCTACAGCTTCAGCCACAGCCACTGGTGGCCCTTGGGCCGCGCATTGAGGGAAATTCTTCACCAGGCGACATGATGTACCTTCGGCGCAGAAATAATCCTTGCAGGTTGGTGGGTAGACAGAGTCAGGATTCAGAGCAAAACGAAGTGGGGAAGGCCCTGGTGATGGGGGCAGGGAATGAGGGAAGGGATCGGAGTGCGGCAGAGTGAGGGATCCTGCTTGGGGAAGGGTCCCAGGCTGAGAGTGGGGCTGGGGAAGAAGCTGAGAGACGGGGCGGGGCCCTGTCTGGAGCAGTGAGATCTGTGGAGAGTGAACCAAGGATTCGAGATCTTGCAGACGTTCGGATGGAGTCCCAGTTTGAATGACTGTAGGGGACGAGAGGGAAGCAGCGAGAGTAGGACCTGGACTTGAGTGCCCAGCTTCCTAGCTCCTCTGTCTATCTATGGGGATCTCTCTTCCCTGCCCTCCCCTCCCCTCCCTTCCCTCCCCACCCTAGTCCCCAGGCCTTGCAGGCTCCACACCTCCCCTAGGGACTCAGATGATCCCAGCCCCGTCCTCTCCAAAGCCCTGGTAATCAGGCTCACCAGCCTCCCGCACTGCCTGGGTTCCAAAGCCAGCGCTCGCCGAGATCCCGCAACTGAGGACCCCTATTGCTTGGCCCCCGAGAGTTTCCAGCCGGTGGCTCCCGCCGCCTCCGGTGTCATAGGCGACCTCTGTCCAGGAGAAGCTTCTGTCTCCACAGGGAATGGGCCGCCAGCGCAAGTCGGTCAGCGGCCGTTTGTCTAGCAGCACTGTCCCCGGCTCCGGCCCCTCTCCGGGGGTCACGAGCAGAGCCAAGTTGGAGAAGCCTGGCAGCTCAGTCAGGGAGTAGCAGCGCCCGTAGGAGCCCACTGGAGGCACCAGCGCAAACCAGGGGTCGTAGGCCACGCCCCCCTGGGACCCGCCTCCGGCCAAGAACAGCACCTGGATCCCCGCAGAGGACTGGAGCACCAGAGGGCTCAGCGAGTCCAACTCGAAGTGCAGGACCTTGCCGGGTAACAGCCTGCGCTCGCCAGCTCTGCCGCCGCTCCAGAAGTTCAGATGGCCCACACTGGCTGACACCACGTAGACGAAGTCGTAGGTACTTTTTGTCCCGGGGACCCGTGTGGCAAAGGGAGGCACGGCGTAGACGCGACCCCAGTGACTCCTGGGCAGCAGCTGTTCGGACACGTGCTCACAGTCGCGGCCCGAGTGCAAGCAGCTGTGGCCCGCTACCACGGCCACCGGGCGGTCCGCGCTCACCAAGGTCCCGGACAGGTCGGCTTCACTCTGCACCTGCACCGCTTGGAAGGGTCCTAGGCTGACATCTAGGGACTGGCCGGCCTTGTGGGTCACACCACCCAGGATCACAGCGCTCGGCGCGGTCAGCTGAACCCGCGTGGACAGGGAACCTGCCACCACAGCAAACTCCTTGTACCTGTCTCTGGGCTGCAGCCAGGGCGTGACGACCGTGTAGTGCTTGCCCAGCTGGTCGCAGGGGAAAATTAGCGCCGTGTCCACAGAGCGCAGCCGGGCGTTAACCGCCATCACGGCCACATCCCGTGACGAAGTGACCTGGACTGCGCCGAGGCCAACTCCCGAGCCGTGCAGTTCCACGCCCGAGGGCAGCCGAACGTATCGCGTGCGCCCGGGTTCTAGGTTCAGCTCTTGCCGGAAGGCGACCCCCCGAGCTTCCACAGTCACCAGGGCCAGCCCTTGCTCAGACTTCGGCACCTCCTTCGGCGAGGACAAGTACAGGCGGAAATCTGGCCCGCCTGTGCCCCCATTCTGCAGAAAGGCGGTGAGGAAGCAGCGGCCCAGGGGGCCCGCGCTGACTGAACCTGGGCGGAGGATGAAAAGAGAGCTTGGTCAAGTTCCCAGGCCACCCCTACCAGCTAGCTCCCTGCCGCAGACCCAACCTCTGAGCAGGCTCCCCTCTCTTAGAGCCAACACGACCTGCTCACTACAGCCCACCCTGCTCACAGCCGACACAAGCAACGGCCTGTTGTAGAACCTCATTGCTCAGAGGGAGCTCTCCAAGTCCAGATGCACTAGCCCTCTTGCCTCCCAGGTCCCTTCCTTAACACTCACCCCATGAGAGCCAGAGGTGGACGAATAGTAGGGTGGGTAAGCAGGCAGTCATGGCTGATGGAGAGGGAGGAAGATTGAGAAGATGCTCTTCCACCTGGCCCCATTGGCATACCTTACTGAACCTAGCCAGAGCCCTTCCCAGATTCCCAGGAACACCCCTAAGCCCCCCCCCA
>NW_027187400.1:40505693-40527276 GCF_028583685.1 Petaurus breviceps papuanus
CCCCTCACCCCTCCCCCCTCCCCCCTCCCCTCATCCCTTGAAAGAGGGGAAGGGCCAAGACCAAAGCATCCTGCTCCGAAGCTGGAAAGATGAAGGACTGGCCTAGGATATGGCTGGGGCCTCACCTGCCTTCGGAGCCTGACTGGATCTGCTCTTTCAGCAGGGGAATTTATATTCCCTAACCCTTGGGTCCAACACTCTGCTCCCAGCCCCACCCTTTCCCCACCCGGATGTCCCCATTAGTGCTGGCTCCGGGCAGACCAGGACAGGTAATTAACCTTAATGAGCTTAAATTACCAAGGACCCAGAAGAGCTGGAGAGATGGATAGAGGGGCAGAGACTAGAAAGAGATGGAAATAGAAAGAGGGAGACAAAGACAGAGATAGGAAAAGAGATTAAGATAGAGACACAGGAGAGAGGGGGACAGAGGGACAGGACAGAGAGACAAGAGAGTGGTATAGGGAAGGAGAGAGGGATAGACAGAAATAGAGAAAGACCAAAGTGCAAGAGAAAAAGAGGTGATAGAGAGAGACAGGGAGGGAGTCGACACTAGGCTAAGGGTGGGGGGAAAGACTGGATGGAGAGAGTACAAAAGAGAAAGAGGATAAAAGAGGGAACAGGAGAAAGACAAAGGAGAGGAAGACAGGAAAAGAAGGAAGGGTGAGCCAGACTAGAGAGAGTCTAGAGACACAAAGAAAGATGAGAGACAGATGGGGAGAAAGACAAAACGATGGGATAGATACAGAAGGAAATGGAGATAGGCAAAAAGTAGAGACTGCAAGGCATAATCATTGACACTTATAAAGCACTTTCTCTACATTATCTTGTTGGGCCCTCACTCCTATGAAGCAGATGTTATTATCCCCATTTTATAAATGTTGGAACTGAAGTTCAGATGTTGGATAACTGGCCCATGATTGCATAGTGGGTAAGTACTAGACCCAGATTTCCCACCTCTGTCCAGTATTCTTTCTGCTGCACTTTGAGGTGAGAGAGAGGGGGGTGGGGGGTGGGGAGAGACAGAGAGAGATAGAGAGATGGGGGAGGGGAGGGAGAAAGAGAGAAGAGAGAGAGAGAGAGAGAGAGAGAGAGAGGTGGAGAGCTAGAGACTGGGGGTAGGGACAAGTAGAGAGTGGAGGATAAGAATTTTTAGGCAGAGGGAACAGTGAATGGACTGAGTAGAAACTCTCTAGACCCAGAATCAGGAAAGATCTGGGGGCCTGGATCCCTGAGAAGATTGGGAGATGATGAAAAACAGGATGCCTGGGTTCTGGCAGAGACCTGGCAGGCCTTTGGGAGGACTCTTTGTCCCAGGATGTTAGTCTGGAGGAAGGGGGAGGCAAGCATGGACAATGGCCTAGAAGTCATCCCTTGTCCCAGAACAAACACCTTGAGCCAGAGAACAAAGACACCACACCCTAATCTGGAGCCAGGGGGTGCACTGTGCTGATCACTTGCCCAGGGACAATGGGAGATGGGGGGAGACCATGGTGAGGGTGACACAGAGAGAACAGAGAAATGGGGGACAATGTCAAGGGGAGACACAATGGGGAGTGATAGTAGAGGGCGACCCAGACTGGGTAAACATGGAGAAAAAGGTATGAGGAGATATGGGATGACAAGGGGAAAGTGGAAAATAGTCTACAGCATGCACGACAGAGCAAAGAATGTGGGGGACAAAATGACGAGGGATGGTGCAGTTTGGAGACCAAAGAGGGACAGACAGAATAACAGAGACTGAGGAGACAGCATTACAGAGAGACAACAAGGTTAGGCAGACACAATGAACTGTGTGTGGAAGGGGTAGTGTGAGAGAATATGCTGTGAGGAACTATATGGAGGACCCACAGAAAGTTAGGGTATGTGGGGGAGTGGGAGAATAATGGGATGGGGTGAGGACAAAGGTTTGAGGTAGCAGAGGGCAATGGGTAGGGACATAGCAGTGTTTTGGCAGAAAGGCATTAAGGGAAATGAGATGGATATGAGGAACAGTGGAGACGACAGTGAGAAGGTGACATGGGAGATGATGGGGGGACTTGGAAGAGTGGAAAGACGCAGGGCGTAGGTGATAGTGGAAAGACAAAAAGGACGATCATCAAGGGACATGGGAACAGTGTGGGAGAATGGAAAGAGACATGGAGGGAAGTGTGCTAGGAGCATAATGAATGCAGAGTGGGGAAACAGAGTAGCTCGAAGCCTTGTGGGGACAGCTGGTGTATATGTGGGACGATGTCAAGGGTGGGGACAGTGGGATGGAGCAGGGAAAGACTTGAGGGGCCACATGGCGCATAGACACTCTGGGGGCACATGGGAGAGAGTAAGGGGGCAGCGTGTGCAGGATATGAGGGATAGTGTGGGCAGTAAGGGAAGGACTCCAGGGTTAGTGAGAGGCACATGGGGACACAGGGAGGGTTGTAACATGTGAGAGACAGGCAAGAAAGAGATTGGGAGAGAAATTGCATGGAGAGAAGATAGGAGAGACACGATTGAAATAAAACAGAAGAAGAGAGAGATGGGGTGGAAAGGCAAGAGAGAGACAAAGACAGAAAAGGAGAAAGGAGAAAGTCTAAGGAAGGGGAATACAGCACAATGGGGGGTGGAGTTTAGGGAAATAGTGGGGGACATGGGGGACAATGTGAAGTAATGCAGGAGGAAATGTGAGGGGACTGGGGATTGGAGATTTGGGGTAGTATTCTCCTCTCTGGGACCCTCCCTAATTAGCCCCACCCTTGTTGTATTCCTGGGGCAGCTAGGTATCAAAGGGGATAAAGTACCAGACCAGGAGTCAGGAAGATTCCTCTTCCTGAGTTCAAATCCAGCCTCAGACACTGGCTGTGTGACCCTGGGCAAGGCACCTTACCCTGTTTGCCTCAGTTTCCCCATCTGTGAAATGGGCTGGAGAAGGAAACAACAAACCAATCTACTATGTCTGTCAAGAAAACCCCAAATGGGACCCCAGTGACATGACTTAACAACAACAAAGCTGTATTCCTTTCATTCTGTTCACCCAGCAGACTCTTTATTTCTCTCTTTTTAAAATTTTTTTTTAAGCAATTGGGGTTAAGTAACTTGCTCAAGGTTACACAGCCAGGTGTTTCTGGGTAGGTGCTAAGTGTCTGAGCCCAGATTCGATTCCCCAGGTCATCCTGACACTGGGGCTGGTGTTCTTACTTGCTGTGCTACCTGGCCACCCCTTTATTTCTCTTTACAGGGAGGAATGTTTTACCTCTCTGCTCACTGGCAGTCTCAAGTGGCCCAAGGTGGGTCTTAGCTTCTCCAGGGCCTTGTCAGGGGAAGGAGGAATTGGAAAAGGTCTGCCTGCAACTGGGGAAGGGAGGGGGAGAGAGGTAGAAATGTCTTCCCTTCGCTCTCTTTATCAGTAGAATGTAAGCTCCTTGAGGGCAGGCATTCTTTCATTTTTGTCTCTAGCACCTAGCACAAAACCTAGTGGGAGGCATGTAGTAGGCACTTAATAAATGATTGATTTGTTAATCAAAAGGCGAAACAATAGGGAAGATGGAGGTGAGAAAACATTCCTAATAAATGACCTTTGATGTCTTCAAGTCAAGTAGAAGGGAGGGATCTCTCCATGCAGGGAGGTACCAAAGCAAAGGCCAAAGGAACTCCTGCAGAGAAGTTTGTGGAAGGGGTTGACCCCTGGATGGACTGGATTCAAGAAGCTGGGCTTCTACCTGATTGAATGAACATCTATCCTATTCAATTGCCCAGGACCTTGGGAATCTAAATGGTGGGATTCCATAGGCTCACAGATTTGGAGCTGGGAGAGATCAAACCCAGTACCCTCATTCTACAAACAGGGAGTCTCCGGTGCAGAGAGGTTGTAGAACATGTATGCAGTTATTAAGCTAAAGTGTCCAAGGCTAGATTTGAACTCAGGTCTTCCCGATTCCAAGTTCGGTGTACTATCCAAACCACCCTATTGTATTTTGGAGTTGGGGGGGGGGTTGGGCTTCAATCCCACTATTCAACTTCTATGCAGTCCAAATGGCAAATAGTGGCTCCAGTATCTCCCCAGCTCAGAAAACATACCTCGGAACAAAAGGGACCAAGTCCAAACTCGTCTGGTGTCCAAAGCCCTCTCCAATCTGGATCCAACATGGCCTCTCCCTATTTTCCATTGTGCACTCTGCACTGCAGTCACCCCACCTTTTCCTGCCTTTATTCCTGCTGGCCCCTTAGCCCAGAATGCCTGTCCCTCCACCCCCTTCACTGTCCCATCTTGGCCTAGTAGAGGCTATGCATCCTACCCAGCCTTCCCTCCTTCCTCTGGTGAGGACCAAGGGACCATACTCCATTCCTCCCTTCCCTTTAGAAGGAAAGGAGTGAAACTACCCCTGGCTTGAGGGCACTTGGCTCCCATCTCCCTGGAGACACTGGGCACATTGGTTTTTGGAACAAGGTCAGGAGAAGCTGTGGACCACAGCTGGATACTTGGGAAGTCCTGGAGTTCAGTGTTCCCTGGGGTAATGACCTGAATCCATCACAGATGATAAATTGGCCAGGCCATGGTCTTCCTGTTGGCCACAAGAAACCGCACATGACCAGTGGGATGATGACGACAGTTGCCCAGTCTGCCCTCTGCTGTGGCCAGTGTGGGGACCCAGGAAAACCAGCTTCTCACCCATCCTCCACAGAGGATCACAGGACCTGGTGTCACCATGGAACAACATTGTGATATGATGGGGGTTAGGGTGCAGGAGCTGGAGTCAGGAAGATCTGACTTCAGATCCCACCTCTGACCTTGGGCAAGTCATTGAAACTTTTCTTGGCCACAGTTTCTTTATCTGTAAGATGAGAGGGTTGGCCCAGATGGCCTCTAAGGTGTCCCCCATGTCTCCTCACCTCAAAAACATTCCCCGGAATTCAGAAGACAAAGCCCAGACTTTTCTGGCCAACATTCAAGGCCATCTGCAATCTATAGCCATCCCTCTGATACATACATTCTATAATCCAGGAAAACTGGAGTAAATGACCTTCAGAATCTTACCCACCGACCCTGGGGGTGGTCTCTCAGTCTGGAAGGTCTGCCCCTCCAGTCCACCCCCTGCCCCGTCACAGTTTGGCTGCCTGCTCCAGGCCATAGGCACTGATGTCTTCTTCACCCTTGACCCCAGCTTGGTCCCTGACCTAATCCTAGACATAATTTAAGCTACTGGGGTGTGACTGGTGTAGTATCATGGACCCAGACATGAAAGGGACCTTGAAAGTCACTAAGTTCAACCTCTTCATTTTATACTTGAGGACACTGGGGCCTAGAGAAGGAAGGTGCACCACCCTGGAGAGAATGGACAGGACTGGAGAGGGGGTGAACCAAAGAGAATTGTTAAGATGAGAAAATTCTCCTTATGCCACCCGGGTCAGGCTCCAAGGTTGAAGAGTCAGACAACCATGAATACCAGAGGTGGCCTTGAGGCCTAGGTACTAGTCTCAACTCTGCCATCAACTCAGTGTGTGACCATGGGCAGCTTGCCCACTCTAGGCCTCAGTTTCTCCATGAATAAAATGAGAGGGTTAGCCCACGTCTCTGAGTTTCTTTTCCTAGCCTTGACATCTGGGAAATCTGTCATTAGTCAAACCTAGCCGGGCTGACCCACTCAGGTCTGAGGTCTGAGAATGCAGTACCCCACCCCAATCTTGCCAAACTGGGCCTGCACCATCAGAAGGATGCCATCCTGGGCCAGTCTCACTGTCTGGCCTGCTCCGACCAGGTTCTGGTCAGGGTTAAGAGGGTGAGATAATATGGCTGCTCTGGCTGGACTTAAGAAGAAAATGATAAATTCCAAACATGGCCCCTAAGCTCTAGGAGCTCCAGACCCCTACAATTCCTGGCCCCTTGAACCTGGTGAATCTACAGTCACATGCCCAGGTAGTGGTGTTGTAGAACTTCTCAGTTCCAGGGACCAGCTCAGGAGCCCTGGGCATGGCAGAATTCTCCCTAGTCTTGAGGGAGGTTTTCTGAATAGGGCCAAGGGTATGTGTGAAGGTGATGATGATCACTCCATTTATCTTCTCCCCTGCAAAGGCCCCACCCGAGGCAGATGGATGGCTGAATGGACAGATGGACGGACGGACAGAAAAGGGAATGAATGAGGCCAGAGCTTAGAAAAATAGGTTTCTCTTGACATAATCTCCATAGTGTCCCCACTTTCCCGCCAAGTCCCTGCGGGATTGTTAAAAATAAGAGGTTGGGCAGGAGCTGCGAGGTGGGCCAGCATCCAAGCATGGGCTCCCCCCATGCCCCATTCTTGGTCCAGCCACAGCTCCTCGGGTCTACTCTGTCCATGTCCTTCCCTGGGGCCAGGGCTAGGGGTGCCTGCAAGGCCAAGGAATATCCCAGGACCAAGGCCAGGTCTCAGGGCATCCAAGGGGCCAAGATGGTGTCACGCAGAGGCTGGAGATATTCTAGGGTGCAGTACAAGGCTAGGGATGTCTGAGGGACTTTCCTCAGGATCACTGCCCTCCACGTTCATGAGTAAGCCGGCCTCTAGGCCCCCGTGAAGGCTCAAAGTCCAGTTGTACCAAGGTGTGCCCCTTGACTGGTGTTGGAGGTGTAGGGTCTGAGTCTGAGACTGAGCTCTCAGGCCCAGGGGCTGGGGCCCCCCCATTGGTCTGGGAGCACACGCTGCTGACTCCTCCCCGAGCCGCAGGCTTGCCTGGAGGCTGGTCCCCATGCACCTTGTAACGGAGTAGCAGAAGGAAAATGAAGCCCAACACAGAGGCTACAATGACCCCCCCCAGAGCGATGATCATGGTGCCCCCCAGAACGGGAGCCGCTGAGTGGGGCGAGCGGCATGGCCGCAGCTCGGGCTCTGTGGAAAAGCGGGCACAGCCCACGGCCCGCGTGGCCGTCAGCCCAGTGGCCCCGTCCTCCGACACTGCCAGCACGCAGAGGTCATAGGTGCGCCCTGACACCAAGTCCGTCAGATGGAAGGAGCGGCTTCCGGCCGGGACCATCCTGCAGGTGAGAGCAGAACTGAGCTCGGCTTCAGCGCTTGCATGGGTCCCCCCAACATGGAAGCTTCCTGACGGTGCCTGGCACTGAGTGGGCACTTGGGAACTGCTTGAATTGAACACCTCTGCTCTCTTCCCCCCATCTCCTGCCTCCCAGCTGACCTCCCCTCCTCCTCTGTCTTCTAGACACACATCTCCCCACACCCCTAAGCTCAGCCTCACTTTTTGTCTCAGACACCCCATTTCCTTTCATCTCTCCCACCCAGCCCATTTTTAGCCACCTTCCCAGTTTTCCTCTTAGCTCCATCCCCCAATTTCCTCCTAGTTCCACTGTCGAGTTTCAGCTTCACACCAGTCACAGGCTGAAAGGTAGAAAGGGCCTTCGAGGCCAATCTTCCCATTTTATAGAAGCTGAGGCCCAGGGATGTTGAGACTTGCTCAGGGTCACACAGATAGTAAATATTGGAGACATTGGACTTGGACCTTTGGCCTTGGACCTTGGACCCTCCTAACTCCACTACCCAACATGTCTCGAGCTCCCTCACATCTCATCCACACTCACCTGTAGACAAGGATGTCATCGGCGGAGCTGTTGTACTGGATCTGGTACATTCGAAGGCCAGGGACAGGCCCGTGGTCAGGCCAGCGGATGAGGGCAGCAGTGGCGCTGCGCTCGGCCACCTGGACGCTGCCCCCGTCACTATCGCTGTCATGGTCGGGGGCCTGTGGGAGTCCAGCCCGAGGATCTATGGGGGCCAAGGATGAGGAGGCAGATGAGGAGGAGGGGGTGAGAGGGACCCCACCTTCACCATCCTCTCCTTCCCCCCGAGGCTCACAGCTGGTGCTGTTGGCCAGCTGGGGTGGGGGTGGCCCCACAGTGAGCTCCACAGAGGCGGTGGCTTCCCCAGCAGCATTGGCTGCGATGCAGGTGAAGATACCGCCATCACCAGGTGTGGCTGCCAGCAGCTCCAGCGTTCCGTTGGGAAAGGCCCGAGTGCGACTGGAGTTCCCCAGAAGCCGGCCTCGGGGGGACACCCAGCGTACTCTGGGTTCGGGGTCCCCAGCAGCCCGGCAGCGCAGGGAGGCCGTGCGGCCCTCAGGCACAGCTACTGGTGGGGATCGGTGGGTGACCACCGGAGGTTCACACACAAACTCATCCTCTCGTACGGCCCAGAAGGAGCGGCCTCCCAGGGCTGGGGGTGAGGCACAGGCCTCTAGGTCATCCTCCCGGGCCAGCCTCCTCAGCCACACCAGCTCACAGTTGCAGTGGAGTGGGTTTCCCCCAAAAGCTAGTACCAGGGCAGAGGCTGGTGCACCCGGTCTGGGCCGGGACAACACGGGAAGGCGGGAAAAAAGTGGGTCTGGTGGGATGGTGGTGAGCCGGTTGGCTGTCATGTCCAGCCTGGCCAGCTTGTGCAGCCCAGCGAAGGCCCCTGCGGGAACAGCCGCCAGCAGGTTATGGTCCAGACCCAGGGTGTTCACATTGGCCAGCCGAGCCACAGCATCCCAGGGCAACGCCTCCAGGTTGTTGTAGCTGAGGTCTAGGTCCTCCAACGTCTCAGCACAGTCAGCGAGGGCCCCTGCTGCCAGGACACCTAGCTGGTTGTTGGCCAGGATGAGGTGACGCAGGCTGACCAGCCCCCGAAGCTGGGCTGCGCCCAGAGAGGACAGCCGGTTGCCATCCAGATGCAGGGCACGTAGGGCACGCAGGTCAGCAAAGGCCCCGGGTGCAATGTGGGCCAGCGTGTTGCGACTGAGGCTGAGGTGCAGCAGGCCCGTCATATTGGCGAGGTCACGGCGCCTGACCGATGCGATGAAGTTGTCAGGGAGGCGGAGCTCAGAGGCCCTGCGGTCCAGCCCTGGAGGCACGAAGAGCAGACCGGCCCCTGGGCACAGCACACTCCGGGGGGGCGCAGAGGTCTGGCATCGGCAGCGCCGGGGACAAGGCCCCGAAACGGAACCATCAGGTACCGACACCGGTCCGACCGCGCTGGCTGCCCCCAGCCGTGGGGGGCTGAGAGCCAGCAGGCACAGAAGCAGCAGGCCCAGCATTCTCTCTCCACAGACACAGAGGCTGGTGCCCAGGAGCCCTGGGGAGAGAGGTGTGGGCCCAGGGTCAGGGCAGCCGGCACAGAGTAGGCCAGAAACCCAGTCTGGGGGGCAGAGATACATGTAGAGACATGGGATTGCGCAGAGAGACATGGAGAGACATGGGATGGGGGAAGATATGCATGGAGAGACACGGGATGGGGCCACAGATATATGGAGAGACATGGGATGGGGCAGAGATATATGGAGAGACAAAGGATGGGGCCACAGATATATTGAGAGACATGGAATGGGGCAGAGACACATGGAGAGACATGGGATGGGGTAGAGATATATGGAGAGACATGGGATGGGGCATAGATGCATGGAGAGACATGGGATGGGGGCAGAGACATAGAGAGACACAAGGAAAGTGAAGAGATACATGGAGAGACACACAGAGATAGACACAGAGAGAGCCAGAGATACACAGAGACAGAGAGAGGGGCCACATAGAAATACATAGGAAAAGAGCTGAGGCTACAGAAACACACAGGACTAGAGGCACAGAGAAGACCAGAGAAAGAGAGATAGACACACAGGGCAAGTGATACACGGAGGTAGAGAGACAGAGAGATAGGGCTAGAGATACAGAGACACTCAGAGATAGGGCCAGAAATACAGGGACAACCAAATAGACAGGGCTGGAGCCACGGAGAAATCAGAGACTGAGGCAAGAGGACAGACACAGATATCGGGTCAGAGCTGGAGACACCGAGTTTTGGAGACTCGTGGAGACAGGGCTACAGTCACGGAGAGCAGAAAGACAGAGGGACAGAGTCACAAAGACACAGACACCCCCAGAGACGGGGCCCGAGCCACAGAGACAGAGACACTCGGAGAGACAGAAGCACAGATCACAAAGAGAGCAGCATTGTCGGGACGAACAGACCATGGACAGCACGGGTTCGCTTCTTACCTGGAGTCCCCTGGGGCGGGGTCACAGGTGACAGCTCACCCCCGGGCCCGGGGGTCTCGGTGGGGCGGCCAGGCCCGGCCCCTTAGGGGCCCAGGCCCACGAGGCCCCGGGCCGGATCAGGCCGTGGCTCGGGCCCCGCCAATCCCGGGCTGCGGCTCAGCCTCCGACTCCCGGGCGCCGGGCACACGCGTGGGGGGTGGGGAGATGCGGGGCAGGGCGGGGCCGGGAGGGCAGGAGGCCGGGGCCCGGGGCGCGGGGGCCATGGGGGGCGCCGGGATGCCGGGCCGCGCGTGGGGGGCGGAGGCGGCGCCGCAGCCGCAGCAGCAGCAGCGGCGGCAGCAGCAGCAACAGCAGCAGCAGCGGCTGCCGCCGCGCGGGGCCGGGGGGGGAGGGGCCGCGGGCCGCAGGAGGCCCCGCCCCGCCCCGCGCGTGGCCGTGGCCGTGGCCCAGGCGCGCGGGGGGGGGGCGCGCCCACGGGGGGCCGGGCCGGGGGGGGAAGGGGGGGAGGAGGGGGACGAGGCGCTGCCGCCGCTGCCGCCGTCGCCGTGGGGGCCCCCCCCGGGTCTGTTCCGCGCGTGGCGGCTTCCGCGAGGGTCGCTCCGGGAATCTAGGGCCGGGCGCAGGCGCGGCCCCGATTAAAGGCAAAGGCGCGGTCTCGATTAAAGGGACAGGAGCGCCCCGATTAAAGGCAAAGGCAACGGCGCGACCCCGATTAAAGGCGACCGGTCATAGGAGACTCCTAAGATGATGGACGCCGGCCCCGGGCCGGGGGAACCCTAGAGTCCCGCCCTCCCCGACCCATGAGACAGAAACCCTAACCGCCCCCTCCTCTATCCTTGGACCCTCCTTGCGCTCTCTCATTCTCCGCCCCGCCCCCCATCTTCTAACCCTTCCTTTCTGGACATATACCCGCCCATCCTCAGACCCCCTAGTGGCCCCCATCCTCCAAGCTCTCTGTGGTCCTTCTTGCCTCGACCCTCCATCCTCTCACTGTTCAGCGGACGCCTAATCCTCTGCGCCTCCATCCTTGGACACCCACATCCTAGAGAACCTCTCAGCTCAAACTCCCTCTTCTTCCAAGAAACTCTATCCCCCCAGTTGTGACTGTCCACCCCCCACCCCCGTAAGTGTGTGTTCTTGTCCATCCTGGATTTGCTATAAACAAGTTGTGCAAACAAGTCTAATGAAAACATCTTGAGGCAGGGGCTGGTTTGCTTTTGCATTTGCATCCCCAGCACCTTGCACAGAGCCTAGGTACAATAAGATTGCTTGATTGTTCAACACCTACTATGTGCACTGTGCAAGATGCTGGGAATACAGCTGTGAAAGGGAACCAGACCCTGCCTTCAAAGAATTGATATTCTACTGGAGAGTGACCGGAGGAAGGATGCAAAATAAATGCACAGCGATTTTCAGACGAGGCTAACGACTTCCGGGACTTAGAAAACACTTCTTCAAGAAGTGAGCTCAGGACTCCAACAGGTAGTGAGGAGGGACAGAATTCCTGACATGGAGGACAGCCTAGGCAAGGACATGGAGGTGGGAAATGGAATGGTGTGTACTGAGAGTGAAGGAATGAAAAACATTCATTAAGTGCTTTCTATAGGGCTACAAATATAAGCAAGCAAGATAGTTCCTGAATGGTAAATATGCCACCTTTAATAAGCCTGGGAAGGTAAACTGAACCAGATTGTAAAGGGCTTTAAATGCCAAACAGTGGAGTGTTGTGTGTGTGTGTGTGTGTGTGTGTGTAACACACATATGTATGTATGTGTGTGTATATTCCTAGAGAAAATAGGGAACCAATGAAGCTTCTTTTTTTTTTTTCCTTTTTGGAGGGGAAAAGGGAGGGCAATTGGGGTTAAGTGACTTGCCCAAGGTCACACAGAGAGACTCCAGCGCCGGTGCTCTATTCACTGTGCCACCTCTTCTCCCTACCAGTGAAGCTTCTTGAGCTGGGCTGTGAAATGGTCAGGTCTGTGATTTAGGAAAATCTCCTTGTCAGTTGACTGGAGGATGATTTGGAAAGAGAGGGACTAAAGACAGGGAGGCCAGTCAGGAGTACTTTGTAGTCACTCGGGAAAGAGGTGATGATGGTCTGGATTAGGGTGGTTCTGGTGTAAGTTAAAAGAAGGGCCCAGATAGGGGAGAATTTGCAGGGGGTGTAATCAACAAGACTTGATAACTGATTGAACATGGGGGTGTGAAGGAGAGGGGAGAGTGGAGGATGACTCTGAGATCACCATCCTGGATGACTGGAAGGATGGGAATATCCTTGAAAGGTGGGAGGAGAGTTGGGTTAGGTGAAAATAATGAATTTCATTTGGTCTTGAGGAGCTGAGAGGTCTATCTATGTCAGTGGAGCTGTCCAGCAGTTGGAGGTATGGGACTGGAGTTCAAGAAAGTTGTTGGATGAATAGGTAGATAAGTGAGAGACCTGCATAGGGATGGTAATTGAATCCATGGGAGTGGAAAAGATCCCAGAGTATGTGTAGAAAAATGCCCAGGACAGAGGCCTAGGGGTACAGCCACCATTAGGTTGTGGGGCATGGATGGTGATCTTGCAAAGGAGACTGAGAAGGATTGTCCAGAGAGGGAGGAGGAGAACTATGACAGAAGCCATGCTCTGGCAACCAGCCATGAAAGGCTGGGGAGGAGAGAGTATATATAGAAAGAGGGCCTTATGAATAGTGTCAAATGTTTCTGAAAGGTCAATAAATACTTGTTGATTAATTGATCACCATTCCACTCTCCCCCCTCCCCATTCTAGTCCTCTTGACTGTTCCCCATTTGATCTTCCCATTCCCATGTGGACCTGGCATTCTCTAATTCTCTATACTCTGACCTTTCACCTATGACTCTTCTTTCCCAGATTCCCTGGCTCCCTATTTCCTCCTCTTTCACCCATTTTATTTCTTCCAATGGCCCTCTCTCTCTTTCCTCTTCCAGCTTTCTTTTCCATTTCATTTCCTTGACCGTGTTTGAAGGGGAGAAATGGGAACCCAAGTCTAGGGTTCTGAATGTCTGAGGTAGAGACAAGAGTTTAAGTCTGACTGGTATGGACAGATGTGGTCCCAGGTCTAATGGGGGAGCCAATGACCTTGGACAGGGCCTGTGCCTGCCCTCAATGGCTGAAGCAGTTCAGGTTTACAGCAGATGCTTTCTGGACGCCTTCCTAATTGTATCTAATGAGAAAATGCATCTAAAATTAACTCAGGCCTGGGGGCAGCTCCTTTCCCATCACTAGAGGAGATGCCAGAGAGTGGTGGTGGGGGGGCTGATAGCTATAGTAGAGACAGAGAGAATCTGATACAAAGCTTCAAAGCTATGGGGTGGGGGGAAAGGATCAGGGACTAGTGTTCTTTCCATTGCTTAGAGAGACACAGTCATAGAGTTATGGGAGAGACAGGAGCCAACCCTAGAAGCTCTTGATACAGAGAAGAAAAGCCAGAAACTTGCAGGACTGGCTGGCACCTCAAAGAACATTGAAATAGTATGAATCGGGGGGCGGCCAGGTAGCACAGCGAGTAAGAGCACTGGCTCCAGTGTCGGGATGATCTGGATCAAATCTGGGCTCAGATACTCAGCACCACACCCAGAAATAACTGGCCGTGTAACCTTGAGCAAGTTACTTAATCCCAATTGCTTTAAAAAAAAAAAGAAATAGTATGAATGCTCTCTCTAACATTCTTGACAAATGGTCGTCTAGCCATTACTTAAGCAATAGCATACCCAGGACCTTCTGACACATTCCCTTTCCTTATTATATTTCTTTAGTTGTCAGGGAGTTTACTGATATCCAGTATAAATCATTTTCTTTCCCCCAATGCTCCTGATTTTGTCCTCTGGGCCCAAGCAGAGCAAGGCTAATCACTCTGCCATGGGAAAGTCATTTGACAATTGCTATCAGGTTTTCTGTTCTCCAATCTGGAGATCACCACTTTCTTCTTTGAATCATCTTTATTTTTTTATTCTAAACTTAAAATGCACAAAATTAGTATTTCCATAGACACAACATGAAAATTATAAATGAAACCATTCCATTTCATACTGCTTGTTTTTTTAAAAGTATATAATAAATTCTAAACATCACTTTCAAAACTGTCCTGATTATCTGTGCTTCTTTCTCAACTTCTATTGTCTTTTGTGCATTAAAAAAATATTTCAGTGGTGCTCTTTTTTCCCATCATTTTTGCTATTGGTCACCCCACTATCCCTTCTGCTTAAAAACAGAGAGAAATGGGGCAGCTAGGTGGTATAGTGAATAGAGAACAGCGCCTGGAATCAAGAAGACCTGAGTACAAATCCGGCCTCAGGCACTTGACACACTTACTAGCTGTGTGATCTTGGGCAAGTCACTTAAACCCAATTGCTTTGCTTTCTCCCCTCCAAAAAAAAACAAACAGAAAAAGAGGGAAAAAATCCTGTTTACAAACAAGCATAGTCAATGTAAACAAATTCATAGCATCCATCCATGCCTCTTGGTCAGGAGAGGTCTTCTGTCAACACTTTCTTTAATCACTCTTCATGTCATGAGCTCAAAACCTGAGTCACTTCATCTCCATGGGCCTCAGTTTCCCTAACTGTAAAGTGAAGGGATTAGACTCTATGATGTCAAAGGACCCTTCTGGCTCTAAATCTATGATCCGATGGTCTTGTTCACCACCATGGTCATCCTCCTCTGCTTGTTCTCCAGTTTGTCAACAACCTTTATAAAATATGGCCCCAGAACTGGACACAAAAGTCCTGATGAGCTCTAAGGAGGACCAAGCTGAAGGGGGCTGTGAGGAGGTCACAATAATAACAGCAGCTGAAATTTATGTAGTACCTAAAAGATTGCAAAATGCTTTGCTCTGGGATTACTTCCCCAACTACCACCCACATTGGTAGGGCAGAACCTCAGAAGGTAGCCATTAGTCTTGCTCAGGGTTCTTGGAGTAACCTTGAGGGGTTTAATATCACTCATGAGCCCCTATTAGTGTTCTTTCCATTGTTTAGCAGCCAGACTGGATGAGCTTTTAGAAAGGGTATTTACTAAGCAGGTATAGCAAGAACAGTTGTTACAGAAATAGCCACCATAATGGTCTTTCCCAAAGCCAGGGAAATGCCTTTCTTTTGCACACACACAGTCTCTGGTGAGAATGGGCCCAAAATTAGAGCACATGTGTGGTCAAAAGGTAGATTCACAGCTCCTGGTTACTGGAAGTCTTTTTCTCCCTTTCTGCCATCTTCATGAAATCCCCCTTGGGTATAATTCTCTGCTGGGTTCTGGGGGGTTGTATCTGTGTAGAGTCCCGAAAATTGCCTTTCCTCCAGGGGTCTAGGTGTGTTCCTCAGCTACTAATGTGAACATTGCCATCCACTGTTGCTTTGGGTGGGGGAGGGGGGAGGCAGAGAAGGGAGAATTCCCTCTCAGGAGTTCTTTGCTGCTGGATTGGACTACCATTTGCCTGACTGCCTCTGAACTAGCTTGCTGTTTTTAGACATAGCCCCCATGAGGCATGACTGATTCTCTGCAGCCAATCTCAAGATGTTCCTCCCTCTCAAGATGCTTCCTTTAAGTTCCAACTAAAATCCCATCTTTTATTGGAAGGCTTCCCCAATCCCTCTAAATTCTAATTATTGTTGTTCAGTAATTTTAGCCCTTTGTGATCCCATTTGGGGTTTTTCTTGGTGAAGATAACAGGAGTGGCTTACCATTTCCTTCTCCAGATAATTTTACAGATGAGGAAACTGAGGCAAACAGGGTGAAGTGACTGACCCAGAGTCACACAGCTAGTGTCTGAGGCTAGATTTGAACTTAGGTCTTCCTGATTTATGGCTCACCACTCCATCCACTGCATCACCTAGCTGCCCACTAAATTCTAGTACCTTCCCTCCCTTACTAAATTCCCATTTATCCTGTATATACAGGATAAATCTACTTTGTAGATATCTGTTTGCATGTTGTCTCCCCTATTAGAGTGTAAGCTCCTTGAGGGTAGGGACTGTCTTTTGCCTCTTATTGTAGCCCTGGTTTAGCATAGAGCCTGTCATATAGTAGGCACTAATAAATGTTGATCAGATTTATTAGATTGGATTGGGGACCTGGTCACACCTGGATTGCTTTTTAATGGTTTATTCAGTGGAGAACTCTTGAATCTTCTGTGATAAATTAGGGTTGGGGTGGGAGGTAAGTGGACTCCACCTTTCTACAAACATCATCTCAACTAACAATGGAGTCTAGTGACTGGTTTCCCACCTCCCAAATCTAACCAGATAGGCCTTGGCAGCTAGACTCAATGACTCCTTACCAAGAAGACTGGTGAGTCTAGCAAAGTCCATGCTAAGTCATTCCTAAGTCTAACCTTAGGAGCTTACGAAGATAGAACTCTGCACTATTGGGTACAGGCCTAGAGCCCCCCAAGTTCTAACCTAACCTACAGAATGAGGCCTGTGAAGCCTGCTCCAGGCTCTGGGTTCTGTTTTCATGACTCCTCTCAGCCTCCAAGGTCTTCAGGACATCTGTAAACTAGCAGCTTCTGTATAGGACTCCAGTGAAGGTTCTCATTTCTTGTGAGTGGAATGGGGGAAGAGGGGAAACAGAAGGGGGAGGGGGAAACTGAATTCTGGGTCTTCCTCTCTTTTGCCCATCACGTCATTTCCCCAGGGCCCAGCCACAGGTTCCTCCTTTTTTTTTCTCTTGGAAAGTGCTGCCCCCCCCCCCAACAGATAAGCTCACAAATATCATAGGATTGACTCTGGGTTCTTAAGGGGGTCAGGGACCGGGGCTGGGAAACTGAAGAACTTCCCCTCACCCCATTTCCTATCCTTCCTCAGGCAGAGAAGAAGCTGGTCCCAGTCCCAGCCCCAGCCCCCATTACCAACACCCAGCGGTCACCACACCTTTCTGCTCCTTGGTCCCATGGGCTCCATAGAAGACTACCACAGAGCCCATGTGGTAGTATCTAGGACCACCTTGGACATCTCTTTTGTCTTTTTCCTCTTTCTCTGTTCATATTTTGTGTTTGTTTCTGACTCGGTTTCTTCCTCTCTCTATCCTTCCTAGTACCAGTGTGTTGCTGCTGTTGCTGGGGTGGGTGGCAGCAGGAATAGGATCAGTAAATTGAGAATGTCACAATTAGACCTTTTCGACTCAAAATCCAAACAGCTCCATCGGAAGCTAACTGAAGGCCTGTGGGCTGGGGATCTGATGCCTGAGCCCTTGGTAGGGTGGTAACTTTGGGGGACTTGATGCCTGGGTCCTTGATGAGATTAGAACTTGGAGGGACCTGAAACTCATGGGATGGGAACTTGGGGGAACCTGATGCCTGGGTGTTTAATGGTGTGGGAATGTGGGGGACCTGATGCCAGGGTTCTCGATGGGGTTGGACCTTGGGGGGACCTGATGCCTGGGTCCCCCTGTGTCGTAACTCTCCCTTCCCCCTTCTCCCCGCCTCCTACTTCCTCTCTGCTCAGCCGCTCTGCCACACCCTGCCTGGCCTTTCAGACCCCAGTCTCCAGGTTCCCTTGGCCCAGCCATGGGGAAAGGCAGAGCTCCCACCCTCAGCCTGGCTCTAGTCCTAGCCCTGCTCCTGACCCCAGGGGGTGAGTCAGGGTTGCTTTGGGCAAATCTTCTCCATAATCTCTGGACCCAGAGCTTGGGAAGATCCATAACGGGGAGGGGATATCTGGTGGAAAGAACTGGGGGGGGACTATCTGTATACCCTTGGGAGGTTCAAAGGCCTAGGATCCCAGACCTCTCAATACCCAAGTGTTAAATCTCTTTAGTGTCTAGGCATTGGGGGTCCAGGAGGTTGGGACAGAGAGAGAGAGTTTGAGGGGACTGAGGAGAGAAAGTGTTGAAATATTTTCCTCATAGGCTTAGTGGCCCCAGTTGGGTCAGGGAGGGGGGCTGGGATGGGTCAGATTGAACAGCTAAAGTCTCCTCTGCTATGCTTTTTCTTTTGCTGAGATTTGACCCCTCTGGGGCTAGGAATCCGGGGTCCTTGGTCCAACCCCTAGTCATTGAAAGTTTACTTTTTCTGCCCTCCCCCCATCAGGTTTCAACCCAGTCTGGGCCCAAAATGGTAGGAGCTTTCACCCCCTGCCCTGCTTGCTTCTTAGACCTTCCACTGAGAAGCACAGACCCCTTCCCTGCTGACTGCCTAAGATCTCTCCCCTGCTGACTGCCCTCAGTCCCTCCCACTGACTCCCAAAACCCCTGATGACTCCCTAGCACACTTCCCAGGACTTGCCTTTGACCCCTAGGACCCTTCACCAATTCCCTTCCAGAAAGTCTACTCTTGCTTTCCCTTGAAAAATCCTTCAACCCCTCCCAGTGACCTCTTCAGACTGGCCCTATCCTATCTCTTCACTGATCCCAGGGTTCCTGTGTTTTCTTTAGAATCTAGTACCTGCACAAGTGTGAGCCCAGGGGTCCTGGCTGGCATTGTGCTTGGAGATCTCGTTCTGACCATCCTTCTAGCCCTGGCTGTTTACTATCTGGGTCGCCTAGTACCTCCAGGTCGGAATGCCCCAGAGGGTGAGGGATTAAATTAGGGGAGTGGTGACTAACCAATGTGACAGGGGTAGATGGGACTGAGAAGAGTGGCCAAGGAGACTGGACAGATCAGGGCAGGAAGGAGTGGGGAGACTCTGGTGTTGGGACTAGCCAGGGGAGCAAAAGCCTTGCTTGACTGGGGAGACACCAGTGACTGGGGAAGTGAATGGTGGAGGGGAGGAGCTGGGTGACTGGACTCAGAGCCTAGAGCCCTGAAAGCCTCATATGGTTCTTCCTTCATTCCTTTTCCACACACCCAGCTTCCAAGAAACAGAGAATGACGGAGACAGAGTCCCCCTATCAGGTAAGAGAAATCCCCTCCTCCCTCAGCTCCTCCCTGAACCTCCCCTGGGGCCTCATGTTTATGTCCTGCTAAAACAATTTCTCTTGAGCCAGAAACCAAAGGTCCATCCAGTCACAAGTGGGCCATCTCCAGGCCGAGGGCAGATTTTAATTCAGAAAGAATCAGACAAAGGAAAGGCTCTGACTAAGGGAAGTCACTTGGCAGCAGAGTACAGTGGCTATCAAGCCAACTCGGTCCCACCCAGATGAGGCTGGGGGCCAGGAGAGGCTCACTGATGGGGTCCCTGAGACTTCCCTTACCCAAGTCTGAGGAAAGCTGGTCCTCTGAGTCCACACTGTCAATCCCTGGACACCTTGGCCCCTGGGACACAGCTAAGAATCTTAATGTCTGAGGAGAGGAGTGGGGGGCATTGTATGCTCCCCCAGGGTCCCCTAGGTACGTGTCCCCAACAATTCCCCTTCATGTAGCCCTTTGACTAAGCCCACCTGATCCCCACCCAGGAACTCCAGGGCCATAGAGCAGATGTCTACAGTGACCTCACTCCCCAGCAAGCATTCTACAGATGAATCATGATTCAACCCTGAAGATGGCCAGCATGGGGAGCTCACAGCCTTTGATCCAAGAACCCTAGACCCACTGACCCCTTGCTCCTCCCTCCTCTTGTCCCTTCTCTGACTCTAGGGACCTTCTTTTCCTTCTCATCATTCTTCTTACAATAAATATGGAGCAGAGACTTTATTTGTGCTGAACTTTTGGGTTCCAGGAAGTAAGGGGCAGGGGGTGGGGGAGGCTAGACTGTGAAGGTGCCAGGGTCCCAAAAGACTGGGTTTTAGGGACTACTGGTTTCTGAAGATGATTAGAGACCAGGAATGTCTACCTCTTTGGGCCTGGGAACAAGGAATCCTTGATCCTGGAGGGTTTAATACTTGCTTATGAGATTGTGGAAACCATAAGCTCCTAGGTTATTAAATTACAGATATACCTGAACCCCAGAAGAGTGACTTATTGGGACATTTGGGTTCTGAGGATGTCTGGGTTTCAGACTGAACTATGAGTGATATCTGGATTTCTAGTGAAAGACTAAAATCAATGTCCTGGAAACAAGAATCGATTCCTTTATTTCCAGAGTGAAGGAGGACTGTACAATGTAGGTGGCGCAGGGGGTAAGTTGTCTTTGGTTGTTTGGGATGCCAGGATCCTCTGAAGGAAATAAGGGTGTCCATCCACAAGACAGGAAGTGCCATGGGGCTCAGCCTCTCCCAGGCATGTTTATATAGACCCTATTATTCTCTGGGGAGAAAGGCCAACATCAGGGTGAGCCCAGGAAGCCACCTCCATGCCCCTGTCCTCCAGGAGGCCCTTCCTACCCCCCTCCCTCCTCTCAAAGAGATGCAAGCCCTCCATTCTTCCTCAGCTTCTTACCTGGTTTCTGGGAGGCCCTCTGGGGCCGAGCGCAAGCAAACACGGCTCCCACAATGAACAGAGTCATCAGGGCATCAGCGGCCACGAGCCCCACGAGGAGGGGCAGGGGTAAAGGTAGGGGCACGAGCCCACAGTTAGGGTCCTGGACTGGGGGGTCAGCTGAGGCAGAGACAGAGAGGAGGGGAGTTGGAGAGAAATGGAGATACCAGAAAGCTGGGAGGGGCCCCCCACCCCCACCCCAGAGTTGGGGCAATTGGGAGACAAGGGCTCTGGGGCAGCTTACCTGGAGGTGTCTGGGCTGCAGTCACTTGGAGGAAAGGAGGAGAGAGCGTCAGGAGCGGGTCACGGACTCAGAAACCCAGACACAAACAGAGAGAAGAAGGAGAATCTCAGATCCTAAGTTGAAAGGGGCCTTAGAGGTCAGCTAGTCCAGCCTCTTCATTTGAGGCTTGAAGAGTTTAAAGACTTGGTGAAGACCACACAGTGTCAGCTCCTTCCACTTTTGAGTTGTTCACTCCTTCAGTTGTGTCCGATTCTTCCTGACCCCATAGACCACACCCGCCAGAGCCTTCTGTCCCCCACTATCTCCCCAAGTCTATCCAAGCTCAACTCCATGGCTCCCATGACACTCTCTATCCATTCCATCCTCAGCGGCCCCTTTCTCCTTTGCCTTCAATCTTTTTCAACATCAGGGTCTTTTCCAATGAGTCTTGTGTTCTCAGGGGGGTCAATGTATTTCAGCCTTAGCTTTAGTGTTTGACCTTCCAGAGTCGTGCCGTAGCTACCACCCTGAACCCCAGCCTTTGCAAAGGAGGGTTCTAGAGTGCTGGGTCTCAAAGTTCCACTCTACTGCCCCATGGATCCCTAAATCTGAGAGCTGGAGGGAATTCAGAAGTCATGGGGCTGCAAGTTTCAGAGAAGAGAGAGGAGAGATCCAGAGGGAGAGAGCTGGAGAGAGAGGGGGAAGAAAGGAGAGAGGAAGGCAAGGGAAGGGGGGGGAAGGGGGGGGAGAGAATGGAAGGTGGAGAGGGAGAGAGAGAGGGAGAGAGAGAGGGAGGGAGGGAGGGAAAGAGGGAGAGAGAGAGGAGAGAGAGAGAAAGAGAAAGAGAGAGAGGGAGGGAGGGAGCGAGAGAGAGGGAGGGAGGGAGGGGGGCGAGAGAGAGGGAGAGAGAGAGAGGAGAGAGAGAGAGAGGGAGGGGGGGAGGGAAAGAGAGAGAAGAGACCCAGAGGAATAGAGATGGAGAGAGAGAGGAGAAAGAGGAGAGAGAGAAAAGAAGAGAGACTCAGAGGAAGAGAGAGAGAGAGAGAGAGAGAGAGAGAGAGAGAGAGAGAGAGA
>NW_027187400.1:40527376-40573514 GCF_028583685.1 Petaurus breviceps papuanus
GAGAGAGAGAGAGAGAGAGAGAGAGAGAGAGAGAGAGGAGAGGGAGGCAAGAAGAGGGAAAGAGAGAGGAGAGACTCAGGGGGAGAGAGATGGAAAGAGAGGAGAGAGAATGAGGGAGAGGGATAGAGGGGAGTAAGGGTAAGAGAGAGAAACCAAGAGACACAGAGAGGACTCTACAATTGCATTTAATCACTATTAAATTCCTATACTGAATGCAGAGCTCTGTGCTGGGGATACTAAGGCACTTCTGACTTACCGCCTGCTCTCAAAGAGCTTACAGTCTAACAGGCTTCAGGTGAGGGAGAAGAAATGTATACAAATACAGATGATACATAAGAGAATGACATAAACGCCCAGAGAAGGCCAAATAGAAAGCGATGAGAGGTTCACGGGCAGCCAATGATCAACGTGGAGTCAGGAAGAGGGAGTCTTGGGTTCAAGTCTGGCCTCAGACACTTACTAGCTGTGTGACCCTGGACAAGTCACTTCTGCCTTAGCTTTCTTATCTGTAGAACAGAGATAATGATAGCCCCTACTTCCCAGGGCTGTTATGAGAATAATATCTGTGAAGTGCTTAAAGCACTATTAATGTTAACTATTCTCACCACCTAGCAGAACTAGAAGGCATCTGAGTCCAAACTCCTCATTTCCCCAATGAGGAAATTTATGCCCAAAGAATTTAAGTGATTTATTTCAGCTATGCAGCTAAGTGACTGAGGCAGGATTTTAATTTCCTCTCTATGGATTTCATCCCTTGAGAGGATGATCATTTTGGAGGAGGTGGGGGGAGGCAGAGAGAAGGGAAAGTTGCTTAAGTGGGATGGAAAGTGGCAGAATTCAGCATGTGTGCCAGGGCCAGGGAGCTGCCTGGTTTGGCTGGACTGTAGCATGTGGAAAGCTTGGGACCAGACTGGGAGACCTAGAATGCCAGCTTCAAACGTGAATCCTTAGGGATCCCGTGAAGACTTTTAGCAGATCTATTCATCAGACAGATTATTCAGGCAGTAGCATATGGGACTGATTGGAGAAAGGGAAGATGGGAGAAGGAAAGACCTGTCCAGAGCATGCTGAGATAGTTCAGGGGAAATAAGGAGGAGAGGAGAGATGATGAAAAGGTAGGAAAGAAACATCACAAGATCATAAATTTAGGACTGAAGGGGGCTCAGAAGCCACCCTCTCATTTTAAAAATTGAAGAAACAGGCTCAGCAAAGATATTTGCCTTGCCTAAGGTCAAACAGTATGTGGGACATGTGAACCCTCTGAATCCAAAGCCAGTGGTCTTTCCAGTGTCTCCTCACCCCCACACTACTGTCCAAGACTGGGTAATTGATTGAATAAGACATGAACAAAAGGAAAAAAAATCAAAGGATTAAAAAATGGAGGGCAGGGTAAGTATGATGCTGCTATAGACAAAATAAAGTCAGAAGGCATGGGTTTAGGCAGGCTAATTGGGGAGGACAGTTGGGCAAAAGACCCATAAGCTTGGTATTTTAAATATCATCAATAAAGAGTCAGGGCAGTTAGGTGGTGTAGTGGATATGGCAGCAGGCATGGAGTCAAGAAGACCTGAGTTCAAATACTGCCTTAGACACTTAGCAGTTATGTGACCCTGGGCAAGTCACTTAACCCTGTTTGCCTCAGTTTCCTCATCTGTGAAAAGAGCTGGAGAAGGAAATTGCAAACCATTCCTGTATTTTTGCCAAGAAAACTCCAAATGGGGTCACAAAGAGTTGGACACAATTGGAAAATGACTGAACACCCACAAAAAGAGAGGGGGGAGAGAGAGAGAGAGAGAGAGAGAGAGAGAGAGAGAGAGAGAGAGAGAGTGGGAGAGAGAGAGAGAGAGAGAGAGAGAGAGAGAGAGAGAGAGAGAGAGAGAGAGAACAGAGTCAGAAGGAGGCAGAGAGATGGAAGTGGTGGTGGGAGAGAAGGGACCAGAGAGAGATTCAAAGAGGAGGAAAAGAGACAGAGGCAGAGTAAGAGACATTGAGAAGAGTGATGACAAAGAGACAGAGAAGCAGGGAAAGAAAGTCACAGAGACATTAGACCCATCCCAGAGAGGGAGACAAGAAGGGACTGAAAGCAAGGCCTTGAACCTCAGCGCCAGCCCCAGGTTTCACCTTGGCTTGAATTGGGGGGGAAGGGGAAGGGACCACTGACCTGTGAGCAAGGCCAAGAGCAGGCTGGGTACCTGGGGACTCATGCTAACAGGTGGAGCGCAGAGCTAGGCTCTTGGGGCTCTGGAATCCCAGAAGACGAGGTGAGAGCTACGGGTGTGGCAGCTAAGAAAGAAGATGGCATAGGCCAACAGCCCAGCTTCCTGCCCCCAGCAAAGTGGGGGCGGGAGGTCTTAGGGCAGGAAAAGGGCGGAGAAGTAAAGGGGGACAAGAAGCTCAGGAGGCCCCCGGGGCCACAGGAGGGCGCCTGGGAGCCAGCTTGGAGGCTTCAGAAACCTGTGTCCAGTAGGGAGGTAGTAATAACTGGGAGACAGGACTCAGGTGTCCTATAAAGAAAGATACTGGGTGTCTGAAAGGGCAGGGGGCTGGGAAACAGGACACACACTACATCTCACAGGGAAGGGACTAAGAGACAAGATGCCTACATCCCCAGAAAGGCTTCAAGGAATAGTGCCTCAGTCTCCTGAGGAAAGGGGAGTGAGAGGTTCCAGGATGCTTATTCCTAGAGGGCTTGGAGCCCCAGTGATAGATAACTTGACTTGTAAGTAGTCATCACCCCCATGACTTAGAAAGACCTTAGTTCAAATTTGACCTCAGAGACTTACCAGCTGTGTGACCCTGCACAAGTCACTTAACCCTGTTTGCTTCAATTTCCTCATCTGTGTAATGAGCTGGGGAAGGAAATTCCCATGGAGTGGGAGAAGAGTGTTGTCAGTGACCCTTTCCTGGACACATCAACTACTTCCAGGAAAACTGAGGCCAGGAGCAATGGCAGGGGCACAGGCAGATTTAGAATTATCCAAACTAAGCCCAAAAGTAGATAAAATTGTGCATACCCTTTGACCCAGCAATAGCACCATCAGGTCTGCACCCCAAAGAGATTCTTCTTAAAAAGGAGGAGTGGCTAGGTAGCACAGTGAATAGAGTACCAGACCTGGAGTCAGGAGGACCTGAGTTCAAATCCAGACTCAGATACTTGACATACTTACTAGCCATGTGACCTTGGGCAAGTCACTTAACCCTAATTGCCCTGCCCCGCCCCTCCAAAAAGTTAAAAAAAAAAAGAAAAAGATTTGTCTGTACAAAAATACTTAAAGCAGCTCTTTTTGTAGGGGCAAAGAATTGAAAAATCAGGGGATACCCATCAATAGGGGAATGACTAAGCAAATTGTGGCATATGATTGTAATGGAATATTACTGTACTATAAGAAATGATGAGGGGGTGGTTTCAGAAAAAACATGGCAAGACCTATAGTAACTGATGCAAAGTGAAATGAGAAGAACCTGGAGATCATAGTGTATGTTAACAGTAATGTTGTAAAGATGACCAACTGTTAGAGACTTGGCTACTCTGATCAGTACAATGATGCAAGACAATTCCAAAGGATTCATGATGAAAAAAATGCTATCCATCTCCAAAAAGAATTGCTGACTCTGGGTACAAATGAAAGCTATTTTTCTCACTTCATTTTTCTTGCCTTTGGTGGGGGGCAATGTGGCTAATATAGAAATATGGTTTGCATGATTTCACATGTATAATTGATCTCATTTGCTTGTCTTCTCAGTGGTTGGGAGGGAGGGAGAGAATTTGGAAGTCAAAATTGAAAAAGAAAAGAATGTTAGAAATAAATAACGAAATTAAAGATGTAATTGGGAGATATTTAAAAAAATAAATTAAAATACAATAGAACCATCCAAAAGGGGGAGTGCTGGAAAGAAGGGCTTTCACCTTTGCCCCTACCCTGGCACGCAAGTGTTCATTGACAGGGGAAATGCAGTGGTGGGCCTGGAGAGAAGTAGCATTCCCCTGACCCGGACGGCTTCCAGAAAAGGCCCAACGATCACTTGTCTGAATGTCAGTCACGGAGGGAATTCTAGCAAGGTCAGGCATAGGCGGCAGTGTGGATGCCTCCAAAACCCCATTCGGTCTCTGTCTTTCGGTGATTCTGTAACCCCCGGGGCCACCCCCAAGGCGGGGCGAAGGCGGGACTGGGCCAGGATTTAAAGCGCCAGCGCGGGCCAGGTCGAGAATCGGGGAACAGCTCCGGCTCCCCGGACAGAGAAGAGGCTGGCGCAGCGCCGAGGCAGGGGTGGCCCGGGGGCCCCACCACCCGCGCCCCGGAATTCTAAAGGTAATACCAGGGCCTGGATGCTTGGATCTGGGACAGGGCTGGGGAGGGGGGGGGGGGGGCAGGGATGGGAACCAGATGTCTGGGTACCCGAGGGGGAGTGAACAATGGGATGTCAGAGGCCAGAGTATGTTGCCTTCGGATCTGAGGAGTCGAGAGAGGGAGGAGAGATTTGGCTGCTAGGGACCTCTGAGCTCTTGTGGAATAGTCAGGTCAACAAGCATTAAGTCCAGACGTCTGGACTGCCGAATCTAGGACAGTCAGAGGAAGATTGAGCTGAGGGTTAAGGATTCCTGCGTCCCTACGGGCATGGATGAGCTGAAAGGAACGACTAAACAGGTTTGAGATTCAGAGATGGAGAAAGGGGCAGGGGAGCTGGAATCCTGAGCCCTGGAGAGATAGAGCAGGAGGTGGGGAAGGTGGTGGCGTGACTCCTGAGTCCTGAAGGGTCGAAGCTGTGGGGTTTGGGACTCCTGAGCTCTGGAAAGTGAGGAATGACAAGTTAGACTGCAGTAGAGGAAGTCAGAGCCGAACACATCTACATTCCTGGGTCCAGACGGGTCAGAGTTGAGGGGCATGGGACTCGGGTTCTGAAGGGTTAGGGATGGAAGGTATTGGAACTCCCGCGTAGTGAAGGGTCAGAGCTAGCCGCAGGAGAGGTGCATTCCTGGATCTGGGACAATCAGAGCTGACAGAGAGGCAGGAGGGACTCTTGGGTCTCAGAGGGTCAGAATTGGGGTATGGCAGTGGGGTGGCTCAGACTCCTAGGTTCCTCTGGTCTCGGGACAGGGCGTGCCAGGGACCCCTGGCCCTGGGAGTTTCCCCGCCCTCCTCGAGGGACCTGGGGCCGAACAGGGATTCCCCTTTACGCGGGGATTCCGTGGTCACTGCACTTGACTGCCTTCCCCGCTCGCCCCCCCTCCACTTTGGGCCGGACACCTGGGTCCCCGGGGAGGCCGGGTGGTAGATGGAAGATTCCCCTGCGCAAGGGTGACGATAGCGTGACGTCATCGCGTTCTTTCCGGACTCCTTTCCGAAACCTCCCGCCTCCACTTTAACCCTTTCTCAGCCTGACCCTGGGGAGTCGGAGGGGAGTAGAGTTGGGCATCTGTATCTTTCGGTATTGGGAGAAGAGCTGAGAGACAGAAGCTGGACACCTAAGTACTCGAGGAACAGGTCCTGGACGCCTGGCTCCTAGATTCACAGAACTGGAAGGACGCTTAGAGATCATCCAGTCTCATCCTTTTAATTTGAGAAGCCCAGACCTAGAACCCGGGTCTCCTGGCCTCCGGCCCTAGGCGCTTTTCACGTAGTCAATAGCCTAGAGGTGGGGGACTGTTTCTTCTTGGTCTTGGCGTCCTCCGCGCCAAGTATAGTGCCAGACACACTAGTAAACGCTTGTGCAGTTGATCCGAATTAAGTGGCAGCTTTCCTTGAGAGACAGGAGGGGTTGAGAGGTTAGGAAGCCTCTCGGTTGTAGAAGCTACTCAGGGTCCAAGAACGCCAGCCCCAGAGTTGGGGATGGGGGTGCTGAGACTGCGGGAAGAGGGGCACAGAAGCAGGAGATGATGGATCCCCGAGGAGGAGGCTAGAGGGGATTGATGCTCGGGTACCACAGAAATCAAGGGTTGGGGGACCCAAGCTTGGATCTCTGAGAAGGGACGACTAGAGGGGGTGGAGGGACGAGAGCAGAAGCCAGGGTCCACGGGGACCGGAGCTGGGGCGGGATGTGGGCGGGACAGATGGCAGCATCCCCGGGGGAGAGACGCTCCGGGGCACTGGATAAGGGTTGGGCCGCCTCCCCGGTTTCCAAGACGTGGGGAGAGGGAAGTGGGTTTGGAAGGAAACTGCGGCGGTGGGTTGGGGGTGGGGGAAGAGCCCCCACGTGGGAAACACTACCTCGATTTTCCCGTGAGAGAGCTAGGGAAGAAGAGGGGGAGGGGCCCCTCCACGACCCTGGACCCTGGATAATAACCCTCCCTTCCAACCACCCTCATGTCCACAGTGAGCCGGGGCGAGCGCAGCCACTGCCCATCCCAAACTGTGAAGAAATTGCTGGAGGCTCAAAGGCGGCGGAGGCAATCTGGCACCAGCTTCCAGCCTCAGGTGAGGTGGACGGGGTTTCAAACTACATCTCCCAGCAAACTCAGCGGCCACTTCCTGGCGCTGTGGCCTGATTCGTCTCCGCGGTCTTCTGGGAGATGTAGTCCTTCATCCCTCTCAGGACTCCTGAGTGGGGTGGGTGGGTGGGGTGAGGAGGAGGGGGCCTCCAAATTGAAAATGACCTTCACCTCTTCCCCCTCTAACCAGGGACAAGTCCCTGCGACCTCTGCAAATGAGACAGAACCAGGTGAGTCTGAAAACGAAAAATCGAGCCCACCTTCTAGTCCCACCCACCCCGAGCATCCCGGTTCCCAGCCCCGCGGCTCCGAGTCGCTCTTTATGCCTGACCCCTGGTACCCTGCAGGTCTTGGCCCATTCCCAGGGGCCCCAGAAGTTCAGGTGGCTGGCCTTGGGGTCCCGTCTGCCCCCCCAGCCCAGGCCCCAGGGTGGGAGCTGGAAGCCCATGCCTTGTACCCCGACTGCCACTACCACTGCGCAGCCTCGGCCGAAGCCTTCTTCACTCCTGGCCTCTTCACACCCACGGAGCCTGGAGAGCTGGCTTCCTTCCCTCCCCTTCTGGAGGTGAGGCCCCCAGAGCACGGGGATGGAGGGAGAGGGATGGGGAAGCAAGCCCAAGAGGGTTTCCCAGGTCCAGATGCAGACTTGTCCCCTCCTGTCTTACTCATTCCCCCTCCCCATTTTAACTCCACCCACCAATGACAAAATTAAAATACTTAGAAAAGAAAGGAGGAAATGGTGATTCACTTTGTGGAATGGATGATTCATTTTAAGGAAAGATCAATCTTTTTATAGAAGGGCCCCATCTTCCATCCATGCAACCCCCCACCCATTTCCTCTTTATACCTAGGTGTCCCCTCCCCCATTTGACTCTGGGTTCCAAAGCTGGCTTTATTCCATTCCCTTTCTAGCCTCAACTGCAGGGTGCTGTGGAGTCCCCCGGACTATATGTGGAGCCAAGCCCCACTCCAGCTGGCCCCTGGGGGGTCTCAGGGCCCCCTCAGCTCCTGGCTCCACAAGGGGCTTCACTGGATGCAGCTCGGGCTGAAGTTCATGCCCTGGGGCTGCAGCGGCTGCTGACTCAGGACGAGGAGGGGGACACGTGAGTTTGGTTTGAGGGGCTGAGAGAGTTTGGGGAAGGCCAGGACTAAGGTGCAAGTGGCAGGTTGTCACTCTCTTCTCCCCACACTAGGCTACTTCACCTCTTTGCTGCCCAAGGCCTACGTTGGTCATCCTATGCCGCTGCGGAGGTCCTGCAGGGCTGTGGACAGCTGGACATTCGGGAACACCAAGGAAAGGTGAGGGGCTGTAGCAGAAAGGGCATAGCTCTGTGGCTTGGGCTGCTCCAGTCTCACATCCTAACCCCCTTCTCTCTGTAGACACCACTCCTGGTAGCTGCCACGGCCAACCAGCCACTGATTGTCCAGGACCTGTTAACCCTGGGAGCTGACCCCAATGCTACTGACCACCGTGGCCGAACCATCCTCCACCTGGCTGCCACTTATGGCCTGCCAGGGGTCCTCACGGTGAGAACGGCTCCTGGGCGCCTGGGGTCCTGGAGATTGGCTTTCTGGGTCTTCATGGGGATGATATATTGGCATCCCAGGGGACAGAAGTGATGGCAAGGATACCTGGGATCCTGAGTGGGCAAGAGACAGAGACTCTGAGGAACCTAGAGACCCAGAGAGAGAAAAAGGGGACAGGAGGCTCCGCTCTCAGGGAGCCTGGGAGGGACATTGACTATAACTGACCTCCACCTTTCTCCCCAGGCTGTGTTTAACTCAGGCATTCAGGTGAACGTGGAGACCAGGGACTTTGAGGGTGAGTCATATTTGATGGGGTTGTTGGGCAAAATAAAGTGGGGAGCCTCTCAAGGACTGTCAGGATTTATGGTTCCCATGGATCCCCATCCCCCAGGCCTCACCCCTCTACATGCTGCTGTTCTGTCCCTCAATGAGGCCACCCAGCAGCCAGCTTGCAGCCCCAGGACAATGACCGTCCCAGCCCGGGACAGACTGGCCTGTGTTCAGATGCTGTTACAGATGGGTGCTGACCATACCAGCCAGGTGGGCAGGGTCCCTGAGGAGGTGGGGACAGGGGCTGCACGAATTAGTCCCTGAGAATACAACAAGGAGATCCAAATGCCTGGGTTCCCAGGGTTGGAGAACTAGGTGACCTGGCTCCCTGCGGAAGGGAAGGCCCTGGCCCTCACTTGCCCCTTTCTCTAGGAGTTCAAGAGCAGTAAGACTGTTCTGCACCTGGCTGTCCAGGGTGGCAATCTCTCCCTTGTGCAGATGTTGCTGGACCTGCCAAATGGGGATCCGAGGGCCTTTGTGAACATGAAGGTAGGACCTAGGGTCAAGACCTTGAGAGAAAGGCCCAGAGAGGAGAAGTGCACATCAGAGAACTCCTGGGGGTATAGGTGTAGGATGAGGGTCCAGGGAGCTTGGGGAGGGATGTTCTATGGGAGGAATTATGAAGATACTGGAAAACTGTGTCCTAGAGCCCAGTGGGCCCTTAGAACATCTCACAAGAGGCCTCATCAGCAGCTGGAGAAACTGAGGCCCAGTGAAGAGCCAGAGCCAGATTTTAGGGGGAGGGACGTGGTGCCACCCAGCAAGGTCAGGACCCAGACCTTCCTACTTGTCTCCCTCCACCCCTTTGTCCCCGCCAGGCCCACGGGAACACAGCCTTGCACATGGCAGCAGCCCTGCCCCCAGGATTTCCACAGGAGCCCATCATTCGTGGGCTCCTGGCGGCTGGGGCAGATCCCGCTCTTCGAAATCTGGAGAATGAGCAGCCTGCACACCTTCTGGGACCCGGACCAGCCTCGGAACCAGTAAGGGCAGCCCCTTGCCCCTCCTCCATTTGCTTTTCCCACCCTGAACTAGACCTCTGATGGCTGCTGTCCTTCTAGCCCTGACCTGGACCTCTGACCCCAAGATGAAGAATTCTAGCCTCTACCTGCCCATTCACCCTGGCCTTGACCTAGACCTCTGATCTCCAACCCCTTAAGACCCAGAATGTCCACCTCTGCCTGCTGACCCACCCCCATCTCTGACTTGTTTTCCCAGCTTCGGCAGCTGTTGAAGAGAAGTCGGGCCCTCCCTCTGGCCTCGTCCTCGTAGGACTCAAGAGTCAGTACCTGGACTGATTCTTCAGTCCACATCTGTTCAACCTTCCTGTCCCTGAGGGACAACTAAGCGTATGCTGATGTATGCAAATCTATGATAACTTATTTGGAACCCTATCCAACACTCTGCCCCCACCCCCCCATGCTAGGGAGTCTTACATTAAAATTCCTGTGGTATCCATTGACCCTGGGGGGAGGTGTTATGGACAGGGAAGCTGGGGGGGGGGGGAGCTTGTGATGATTTCTGTGAAATTGAAAGCCCCCCCAAACTTGTTTCTGTGAAACAGATTTAGCCCCAGACATTTCATCCAACCCTCCAACCTTTCAATTAAATTTGATCTGGACTCTCTATCTGGTTTTCTCCTGTCCTTGAGGTGGGAAGTCACCATGGTGACCTGGATTTGGGTGTCTGATTATGGGGAGGAGTGTATGGGAGCAGGAGTGGCACAGAGGCCCCCAGAAGCAGGGAAACTGAGGCACAGAGCAGATGTAAGGCCATGCCGCAGGGAACAGGCACTGTTCACAGGACTCCACATTTCCAGCCCAGGGGTCCATACCTTCTACTACTACGTGGGTTCGGGCACGCTTCACAAGATGGGTGTTTATTGTTTGTGGGCAGCTCCAGCCTCTAAGAACGTGGCAGAAATACCCAGGAGGATTCTCTGTGCCCCTAGCTGTCCCTCCAGAGAATGCTGGGCCCTTGCTACATGAAAGGGCCATGCCTGCATTTCTCCTGGACAATTCTACAACATGCCCCCCTCACTACCACCACTGTGAGATGCTCTCATACTCCTGGTGCTGAATTCCCCCTGGCCTTCCAAACCCAACCGCAGATCTCTCCTCTTCTGGGAGGCAGTCTACACACAAGCCTGGGCATATCGGGGGTGAGGTTGGGGTGGAGGGAGTCTAAGCCAGAGCTCAGTACCCTCAGGCAAGTCCCCTCCCCTCCCTGGGCCACTCTGTAAGATGACAGCAACTTAGCTTGTCCTTGGGGCTTGTTTACTGGGGCCCATTGATCTCAGGCATGCTCTCTATCCCCCCATGCCCATGTCCACACATTTATATAGTGTCTACTATGTTCCTGGCTTCACTATGCTAAGCACTTTATAAATATTATCTCATTTGATCATTCCAACCCATAATTCTCATCCCCCCCCCCCCAAGGCCAAGAGAGACTGGGCTATTGGACAGGGAAGGTTTAATGAGTCATTAGTTTCACTGGGTCACAAGGTAGGAGACAGAGTGGGAGCCCTGGGGTGGAGAGGGGCAGCTTTTCTGCACCCACTTAACTTAGAAAATAAATTAAGGGAGGAGACAGGGTAACCACGGGCTTAGGGGGTGCTTAAGGTCAGAGAGAAGGAGTTTCGGGGTGGGGCAGAGGTTGGGGGTTTAAGGGTCCCTCAAAGACAAGAACTGGGGACTTGGGGATCCTTCTAGGTCAGAGGTTGGGGGTTCAGGGTCCCCCAGAGTTAGGATTCAGGGGCTCAGGGGTTGGGGATGGGGTCTGGTGATTCAGGGTCGCTCCTCCAGGAACCGATAGGTCGGGTTCTCGTACCCGTGCCTTTGCAGCTCTCGGAGCTGCTGCTCCTCCAGGCTCAACATTGGGTCCACCTAGGGCCAGGGAGAAAATTAGGAATCTTGAAACCCCTGAACCCCAGACATCCCCAAGTAACCCAATGAACCCCCAGCGATCCACAGACGCCTGCCCTAATAATCTCCCAGGATCCAGAGCCCCCCTGCTTCCCAGTCCCAGAGTGGGTGGGCTCACCTCCACGACTCCGTGGCTGATGGCCCCATAGGGCCGCCTCCTCCGAGCCACCAGCAGAGACAGGACAACCACAGCAGCAACAGCCACGGCTACAATCAGGAGCCCTGCCACAGCCCCACGGGCCACACCTGTCCCTGCACCCATTCCTGGCTCCTGTGGGAGAAAACAGGATCACAGCCTGACCCAACCCAAAGCCAGTCCTTAACATTCAGGGAAGTTATTGGCAGACACAATCCCAGACTGGATCCCCAACCTCTGATACTCAGTCCCTTTGCCCCAAGCCACACTCACCAGCTCATCTCTCTGGATCTCAGGAGAGCGGAATGGGAGACCCCGAGGGATGGAGATATTCGCCTGGGGGAAGGAGAAATTCAGGTCTAGCCCCTATCCCTTCAAAGTCCCCAGCATCTGGCCTCTGGCCCCTATTCCCTCCTGGACACTGAGTCCAGCCTCTAGAACCTTCCTTCTCCACCCACTCTAAGAACCACATCCAGGGGCAGCTAGGTGAATAGAATAGTGAATAGAGCACTGGCCCTGAAGTCAGGAGGACCTGAGTTCAAATCCGACCTCAGACACTTGACACTTAACTAGCTGTGTGACCTTGGGCAAGTCACTTAACCCCAACTGTCTTACCTCCCCCCCTCCAAAAAAAAAAAGAATCAGAACCCTGGACTGCACCCTCTCGGGAACCCTTGGACAGGCCAGGCTTTGGCCTTATGCTCACCTTATGCTCCTGAAGTGGCTCAGCTCCATCCCCTTCTGTGGATCCTGCACCCAGGAAACCCTCACTTAGACTCCAGCTGGGCCCAGACCCACCCCCTGAGCCCCTCCCCTCAGACCTCAATCATTCTTAAGGCCTCAGCCAATGTCCCCCACACCCACCCCAGGATTCTGAGGGCCTGTCCAGAGACTTCATTGTCTTTCAGTCACTTACCTTTAAGAGGCAGCGTTGCACCCATGTCTGCCAGGGTGTGATGGGGAGAGTGAGGGATGGGGGGGGGGAAGAGGGAGAAAGGCGAGAGATTAGGGAAAGAGTCGGAAAATGTCCCTTTTGCTATTGAGCCCTTGGTGCAGCCCTAGGCTCGGCCTCCTCCTGCCCTCCCACCCCCATCAGTGAGGTCAGTCACCTTCTTCTGTGACAGGTGGCAGGGGGCCACCCCCGTCCTCACTGCTGCCCCCTGCGGGAGATGCCTCCAGCTCCCCAGGACCAAAATGCTCAGCCCGGAGCAGCTCCTCTGCAGGGGAGAATTAGGAAGAGAACTGAAACTGTCACCCCGAGAATAGGGGTGGGGAGTGATGTGGGCCAGGATTTGGTGTTTAGGGATGGGCTATAAGGTAAGTTTGGGGGTCAGGAGCATAGGTACTCACGGATTTGGGGCTGAAGCTCCCGGGCCAGATGTGGGTTCTGCTCCAGCAGCCCCAGGCTTTGATTCATGCGTTCCTCGATCACCTGGAGATGGGTCTGAACCTGGAGTTTAGAAAAAAGGGGGTGTTGATATGGAGGAAAGGTCTCTTGCTCTCATCCCCACCACCCAGGGAACTCCATGACCAGGATCAGCTGGGGATAGAAAACAAGGACCAGAAGCAAAAGGTGGAGGGGGGAGGGGTGAACAGCCTCTGAGCAGGGCTTAGGGGCCAGGAAGTGGGGGAGAGCTAGGAAGTGGGTCCCTCGCCCCTCCCTACCTGAAAGCGCATCTGCTCTGCTTTCTCAGGGTCTACAGCAGACACATGCTGGTAGTGGCGTATGGTATGTCTTTGTTCCTTCTGCTCTGCCCTCAGGTACCGTTTCAGGGCCTGGAGCACTCGTTCTGCCTGCGGGGGAGACCCAGGTGTCCAGCCCTACAGCCACACACCCTCCGAGCCTCAGATACGTGGTCCCCAGATTCCAGAACCTGCTTCCTCACGGAGCCCCAGTCTGCAGACTCCAGCTGCATCCCCTCAGGAGCTTTGGAGCCCCCTCACCTGGGGCTCATCCCCCTGAAGAGCTGCGAGGAAGCCCTCCAAGGCTGCTCGACGCTGATCGTTGATGAGTGCAATGACTCGGGCAGCATGGGTCTCCACCAGCCGCTGGCGCTCCCCAGACACCTGCTCCTCTAATGTCTGCAGGATTGACTGGAAATGCTGCAGGGGGAGGAGGGGATTTTTGAGGCTACTGGCCATTCACTGAGGGTTAACAGGCTCCCTGAGGGATGGACACTGATGGTCATGAATATATCTTTCATTGGGCCATGAAGAGTCAGCAGAGTCCCCAGGCTCATTTGGGGTTTCCCTGAGTGGGGATTCCAATTTCTCTCCCTCCCAGTCCAAGTGGGGCAAGGTCAGAGGGTTCTCACCTCATTTAGGGCTTGCCTGTCGGCCTTAGGTAGATTCCTGGCTTGATTGTCAGCCTCAGCCCACTCCCGCATGACCTGAGATAGGGGTGGTTACATCAGTCCCCCAAGACTGTCTCCTAAGATCCCTTGGTTCTCTCCCCAAAACTCCTCCCCTAGGGACCCAGGGACTCATGGGAGGGGGCTATCTTTGGGAGCTCATGTCGAGGTGCCACTGGCTGGGGGGAAGTGTTATTTGGGAGTTTGAAGTTGAAACTTTATTGGGGGGTTCCAGGGCATTATCAGGGGAGGAGTCTCTGGTGTTACTGGGAGTGTCTAGGGCATTAGGGTTATTACAGAAGGTCTAGAAACCAGGATTATGAGATGATTCATGACCCCCACTTTTACTGACCTATCATATTACAGGGAATACTGAGGTTACTCGAATTTGGGGGGTTCAAAGTACTGTGGAAAGAGTCATAGTCTCACCTCATTGATCTGCCCCATTAACGAAAGCACCCTAGGATTATTGGAGCAATATTTTGGGTGTCTTGAAGTTATTGAGACATCCAGGAGTTATTAAAGAGGTCTGAAAGTTATTCAGGGGGAGTATCCTTGGCAAATGGGTATTCCCTTGGTGAGAGGGTCTGTGAGGGTGCTAGGGGCAGCTAGGGAGTCCTGGTCCCCACCTCATTAATCTGCCGCATCCGTCTTTCCTCCAGATCCATTTTAGCTCTTAGGAAGCCTGCATGCTCGCCACCCTCACCCGGCATTCCAAAGTATACGTCCACACCATCAGTAGGCCGGGCTGTTGGGCTCCCTATAGGGTCCAGGATATGGGGTGTCAGAACCGGAGAACAACTGTACCACGATGCCCTCTCTTATGATTTCCCAGGCTACCCTGGGTCACCAAGGAATATGTAGTCTCCCTCTGGGAGCCTGGACCCTAGAACATAGAGGCTTTTGTGGGTGGTGCAGCTGGGACCTCCTCTCCTTCCTCTCGAGGGCTACTTTGTGCCAGCCTTACTTTTTACTTTTGTAAAGGAGCCAAGGCTTCTGGTCAGCCTAGCTCAGACTGGTCCATCTGGACCCCCAGGCTTTGGGGGTGAGTCTCACCTTTGCTGGCCCTGGAAGGCGGTTGGGTGCTGGGGTGCTGGAGTCTTCTGGCCTCACCCTCCTCTTCTTCCTCATCCTCTCCTGGGGGCTCCACAAAATAGTCATCCACTGTTTGGGGAAATGGCTCCTCTTCCTCTTCCTCTTCCTCCTCTCCCCCTGGGGACTGGGGTTGGGTGGGAGCATCACTGCAAAGAGGGCAAGTCCCCCCCTGATCTGGGTGCATGACCCACAGGCATATGAGTATCCGGTCCCTGGTTCCCCACTCTCAGGGACACTGGTCTTCTAGCTCTCAACTCTCTGTCATTTAGACCGCCAGTCTCCCAACCATCTGGCCTTCCAACTTTCACACACCTAGCAGGCTAGCCCTCACTCCCATGCAGACCCAGGACCTCACCTATGGGGCGTCCGGGGAGGTATGGAGGTGCCTGGGGCAGGGCAGCAGACATATTCCACACCTCGAAATCGATCTGTTCCACATGGGAGGAGCATTCCTGAGCCATGAAGAACAAGGCCCTCAGAGTGGCAAGCCTGAGAAGGAAGTGGTAGAGGTCCTTGGGTGGTGGGGTAGATGGGGAAGGTGGGTGGGTGGTGTGGGAAAGGGAGCACATATACTGAGGGAACTGGAAAGGGAGGAATGGGAGGTTGGACATCCAGTCTGGAGGGGTCGGAGAGATGGAAAACTAGACAGTGGGAGGGATGCTGAGGGAGATGGAGGATAGAGGCACCAATCCTCGGTGTCTCCGAAAATTCTGTAGTTAGGAGGCCAAGATGCCTGAGTCTGCCTCACCTCTTGGGCCTGGTGGTGCCTGTAGGCTGAGCCCTCACACTCATCCATCCTCTCCTGGTGCAAGAACTTGCATCCCTCAGGAACCAAAAGGGCCTCACTCACAAACTCACCTGCTGCAGGGGTATGTGAGGAGACAAATGAGCCTCCCCCTTCCCCCTCCAAATAATCCGTATCCTGCCCAGACCCCCACCGCAGGGATTCAAGTGTTTTGCCCCGAACCTACTCCCCAGGTATCCCGGCCCTGCCCCCACAAAAGGTCGAGGTCCTTTTCACTCACGCAGGCAGTGATAGGGGATCACCACGTGGTGGGGGCATCTGGTCCCGCGGGCACTCCCACACCACCGCTCCATAGGAATCGGTCGAGAGGCCTCCTCCACGCGGCCGATCTGGAGGTCGGGGTACACCTGGGGGTGGGGGAATGGGATGGGGGCTCCATGGAGAAGGAGGCTCTCGGTTCTCCTTACTCTCTCCCAAATCCCCTCCCAAGTGCTTTTCCTGAATCCTAAGACTTCAAGTTCCCGCAGAGTATCCACCCCCAAAGGTCCCCTCCCACCGATGCCCGGACCACTCTGAGCTCCTCCCCTTCAGACCCCCGGCCCAGCCCGGCCCGGCCCCCTCAGGCCCCGCCCACCTGTCTGCAATAGGCCAGCACGTGCTGCGGGTCTCGGAGGCACCGGCGTGAGCCCTGAGGGTCAGGTTCCCAGCGGCCTGTGCGCAGGTCTCTATGTAGGGTCAGCCGCCCGCAGAGCCCAGCCACCTGAGGGACCCCCGCGATCTGAAACGGGCAAGAACCATGAGAGCGAAGAACCGAGCGTCTGGGCTGGCGGCTCCAGTCCGCGGCCCCGCCCCCCTCAGGGACCCAGGAGTCCCGACTCCGACATCAGAGATATCAGGCATCCCAGGCATCCAGACCCCCAGACCCCCAGACCCCGCCCCCTCTAGGACCCAGGCATCCGGGCCCCATCTCTAGTCCCCCCCTCAGGGATCCAGGCCCCAGCCCCCACTGCGGTGCAGATGGTGTTGCCAAGGCAACTGCTCCGGAGGGGATGGGGGGGTCGCCATGGAGACTGGGTCCCAGGTGAATCGCCTGGCATCACTGGCTGGTTACCGCGGAGACCGACCCTCCTTCCCACTGCCGCACCCCCATCCTCTCTGGCCCATAGGGGTGGGGGGGCGGCATAGACATGGGTCTTTCTCTGGTCTTGTTCATTCCCTCACCCCCGTGACCCCCGTGTTTGGGTCCCCTAGGCCACGATGCCAGGACCCAGGAGTCTAGGCCTCCAGCTCCTACCCCACTCAAGGGCCTAAACGTCCTGATCCTACAACCCTTGCCCCCATCAGGCACTCATGCGTTTTTATCCTCAGCAATCCTCTCCCCTCAAAGACCAGGGTCTGGCTGTCTCGGGGCCGCAGGTGTCAGGGTCCCAGCCCGCCCATCCCCTCCCAGACCCAGACCTCCAGACCCCCAACCCATTTGGAGCCCCACCCCCCATTTCAGCCGCAGGTTCTGGGGACTGCAGAACGAGAGTCAGGGTGGGGTGGGATGTGGAGGGCTGGGGGCTCTGGGCATCTAGATCCCCCACCTCACCCGCAGCCAGGGGCGTGAGTCTCACCTCCCCAGGGCTAGGCGTCCCCCTTGTTGAGCTCCCGGGTGCTGGAAGCAGCAGCAGCAGCAGCAGCGAACCGAGGCGGCGGCCGAGCCCACGGGCCGCGGGGTTCGCTGACCCCATGTCCGGGCCGGGGCTGGGGCCCGAGCCCCCTTCTCTGTCTCCCCTGCCCGGCCCTGCAGCGAGCCTTGGGCCCGCGATCTCCTTCCTCAGCTCGGCCGGCCTTCCTCCAGGCTCAGCCGAGCTCGCCCTACCCTTCCCCCAGTCCTTGGTTGGTCGCCCTCCTTTCACTCCGCCAGCCCCCTCCCCCGGGTTTCCCCGCCCTGGGCCCGCCGGTGACAGGAGCTCCCAGCACCGCCGCCGCCTCCTCCTGATGCTGCCCCCCCCCCCCCCCCCAGCCCCGGGCTGCGCCGGCGCCGCCAGCCCCGCCCCGGCCCCGCCTCCCTGGCCGGGACAATAGCGCGGGTGAGAGTGCTTGCCCTGCCGCACGCTCTGGGCCCTAAACCTCCTCCTAGATCTTTTGGAGACCTTGCCATGACTGCGCGATGTAAGCAGTAATGTTCCCAGTCCCTTGACCTTCAGGGGTGATATCCCCCTCAAAGCCCTGTGCATCCTGCCTCCGAATTCAGCCTCCCGTCCTAGATACGAGGGAGTGTCAAAACCTCAAGATTACGGCATCTCCACTCTCCACCCCACCATGGGCTGCCTCGGTAGCTGAAGGTGGAGAAATAAGGGAAGGTTCCTGCATTGAGACCATTTCAGCTAATTTTCCCTTGGACCTGGAAGGTTCACAAGAACTGGGGCTAAAGGGCTATAGACCTGTGGACAAAGTCTGACTGCGGGGAGGTGGGGGTCCCAAATGCCTAGAACCCCCATCCCCCACCCCAACTCTTGCTCTGCAGACCCCATAACCTGTGACTGAAATGGGGGGTAGGGCACCAAGTGGGTTGGGAACCTGGATGCCTGGGTCTGAGAGGGGGAGGGGGAGGCTGGGACCCTGACACCTGTAGCCCCAGCCACCGGTATTGGTCTTTGACTTACATGGACCCCCTGGGCTGGTTGCTGGATGGTAAAATATTTTTCACACATACTTTTTCATTTTTTAATTAAACATAAATATCCAAACCCCAACGCCCACCCCATATTACCAAATTCGTATGTGCCTCAGCAGTGGGGTCACCCTAAGAAATGTGCCCCGAATTCCCTCCTTCCCTGCAGAAGGATGGTGTGGCCAGCTTGAGTCCACCATCTTGGATTCCTGCTGTCAGAAGCCATCTTGGCACAGTCTCCAGGAGATTGAGCATCTACCAGGTAGTGAAGGACCACCAGTTCCTGGTCCTCACACCATCATGCATCTGCTTCCTGGGCCAGGAATGACTTTTTTTTCCCATGTCTGTGTTGGAATCATCAATACATTTGTGTGCCCTTGATTCCATCCTTGCCTCTACCCTGTATACTTCCCCTTCCAGGAGCCCATCCTAGTCCATCTGCCACTTGGAGTTCTCTTGACTAAAGTGAACTGGTAGGCATGTCTATACTTTGACCTTTTCCATTTTCCATCCATCAAAGTCTTGTTCCTCCTCCCCCCTTCCCCCATTCCCAGACTTGGGTTGCTATCTTGAGGGGGAAATCTTCTTGGTGGCCCAATGACTGGACCAGTTCTTCATCACACAAGAAAGGACTGGAGACTTTACAGAGGCCTCCCATTGGCTGGAGTGTGACCAGCTATCAGTCTGAGGGGCAGGTCACACATGGGTCTGCAGGCGCTGGTGGCCAGGAACAGGGAGGACAGTGTAGGAAAAGGGAGGGGGCCTAGGAGCTGGGTCAGGGGTCCCATAGGGTGTGGATTTGACATAGCTGGTGAAAGCACGAGTGTATGGAGTTGTAAGGTAGCCATCCCCGGGCCTGTAGAGACTACTTAGGTCTGGGGAGAATACAGCCAGGTGAGGGGTAAGGTCATAGAACCCAGAAGGGCTGCCAGGGAAGACAGGAGATGCTGGAGAAGAGAATAGAGCAGCTCCAGGGTCCTGATTCACACTCACACCTCGAACTTTATAGTAGCCATTAGTGGGATCCTGGGAGGAGATTAAAAAAAGATAAAAATGAGACTGACAGAGTTAAGGAAAAACAGAGAGATGAAAGCACCCAAAGGAAAGCAACAAAGATCAAGAAAAAGGGGCCAGCAGGGGAGGCCAGGTAGCATATCGAGTAAGATCACCGGCCCCAGTGTCGGGATGACCTGGGGATCGAATCCGGGCTCAGATACTTAGCACCACACCCAGAAATAACTGGCCGTGTAACCTTGAGCAAGTTACTTAACCCCAATTGCCTAAGAAAAAAAAAAGGGGGGCCAACAGAGACACAAGAAGAGACAGATACAGAGTATAATGGAGGCAGAAAGATGGGAGGGCACTTATGGGCAAGGCTAAAGAGAAATACAAGAACCACCAGAAACAGGTTTGCAGGAGACAGGGAGACTCCAGAGAGAAGTAGGGAGATTGGGTGGGGGCTGATAGACCAGGAGAGACAGATGGAGAAACACAGGGTAAAGACAGAGGAGACACAACTGAGATGAATCTGAACAATGGTGGAAAGGCGGTGGAGCTTGGGAAATTGGGGAGGGGGGGCAGGAAAACATACAGACATCAGCAATGATGTACCAGTGAAGGGAAAGACAAGAGTTAGGACAGCACAATGGGCATTCCAGGACAAAGGAGACACGGTGACTGAATAAGGGGGCAAGGTGACCAGGTAAAGAATGAGGAAGAGATGGAAAGAGACAGCAGGGAGATGACTGAGGGGACTCAGAAAGACATGGAAGGAAGAAGTCAAAAACATATATAAAGACAGATATGGGAGGGGGGCTCCAGGCCCCGCCCTCGCCCTGAAACACGCCCACCTTGGACTCAGGCCCCGCCTCCTCGTCACCCGAGAGGTCGCTCTGCTTGGCCGGGGAAGTGCGGGTGGACTCGATGCTGGGGACCTGAGGGGAGGAGGTCGTGACTGTCACTTGGGTGTCCAGGGAGAGGCCCCCGTCCACCCCTGTGAGCCACTGCCCAGGACGCCACTTCCGACTAGGGTTTCGGCAGCCTTCAGCTCCCGGGCCCCGACCTCGAGGGGCTCATGGGAGTAGTGGGGCGCTCCGCACGAAGGGGCGTCCAGAGGTCCATACCCGGTCTTTCCGGCTTCCCTCCTCCTCTTCCTCGGGGGCTCGAGGGCTGGAACCATCGCTGTCAGTGATTTGCACCAGTATGTCCCGCTTGGAGATCCTCGATCTGGAGCCTGAGGGTGGGGGAGAAGGCGGAGCTAGAGGGCGGAACCCCAGAAACCGAGAAAGCTGAACAATGAGAGAGTACGGGGAGCAGGCTAAGTGAGGGAGCTGGCTGGGGCGGGAGGGGAGCGGACCTCGAAGGGCAGCTGCAACTACACTAACCTCGGCCTTGGCGCCAGCAGCAGTGGGCGCCCCCCGCGATGAGCAGTAGTAGTAAGGCGGTAGCCGCTGCAGCCACTCCGGCCACGATCCGAACCAGGGGCAGTGGGTCTGGGAGGGGACGACAGGGGTCAAGGGGGTTAAGGAAATGTTTGGAAAGCCCGGGGCGGGGATCCAAGCAATCTGGAAAGTAGGTCAGTTTGGGGAGTTTTAGGGCCGTATGTCTCACTGAGGTGGGGTCCGCAGAGGGAGGGATCTCTAGAATGCGGAGGCGCTGGGACCCTAATGGGGACCTAAGTCCAGGTGCCTTAGGTTTTGGAGATCTACAAAGATTTGAGAGACCCAAATCCCCTCCTGTGGTTCTCTGGGGACTTTGGGAATCCAGGGGGTCCTCGGGGCTCACCAGTGCGGGTCAGCCCAGCCCGGGCTCCTGCCTCGCCCAGTCGGTTGCGAGCGCTGCAGTTGAAGTCTCGGGAGAAGTCCGATTCCCGAGTCCCCGAGATGTGCAGCACTGAAACCAATCCCCGTCGCCCACTCCCCGTGGCCCCTGGGGCAGGGAATGTCTCTACTAGGAAGCGGCCTCGAGAACCCGAGGCCAGTGCACCCTCGCCCCAGGTCCAGACCTGGAGGGGAGAGGAGAACAGAGAAAGGTTCGGCGGTAGAGAGCAGAGCCTGGGGGCCGGGGGTGTGGGGCCCGGGCGGAAGCCTCGGGATAGAGGGCAATGGGATCGATTAGGAAACCTTACCACTGCATCAGGTGCTGGAGATGCGAGCACTAAACACTCTAGCCGGGCAGGCGCTCCCAGAGCAGCAGGGGGTGAATGCAGGGCAGTCACTGCTGGAGGGCCTGGGAGAATTCAAGGTCCAATCACAGATGACCCCTTCCTTCACCCTGGCCTATTCCCTGCCTTTCGTCCTGCCCCCCCCCCCCACCCCCAACCTCTGCTCACCATGCACAGTCAGGGTTGCCTCCCCCAGGCCGCCCCCTACTCCTGAGGGTCCGGGCTCTGCTCGACACTCGTAATTTCCGGCGTCCCCCGGCCCCACTGACACCAGACGCAACGTGGGCCCCGAGCCCAGGATCTGGGGACGCCATGGGAAAAAGTCATTGGGGCAGATAGGAAGGAGGAGATGAGCTAAATCCAGAGCTTCTGCCCCCAGCGCTCCAACCCTCACCTTCGTCCCCCCACGGCGCGTCCACGTCACTCGTGGGGGCGGATTTCCCTTCCAGGTGCAGGTGAAAGAGGCGTCTTCTCCCACATCCACAGCCACTGGCTCAGGTGGAGAGAGGAGGAGAGGACCAACTGGAGGTTAAAGGGAAGTTGTCTATGAGACTGAGGCCCCAGGATTATTGGCCCCTAACTCAGAGGCTCAGGCATCCAGACCTCCTAACCCTCCCCTCCCAGGCACTGGGAGTGCCCCCTTCCTATTCCTATAGATTACCAAGGCATCAAAAGTACCCCCTGGCCCTATCACCTGAGGGACCAAGGCACGGAGGCTTCCCAAACCCTACAGGAACCCTGGCAAACAGATTCTTCACCCACTGCAGGGGGCCTCCCCAGCCACTGCTTCTTTGGAAGCTGAGCTTTTGCCCACTCTACTCACACTGCACATCCAATGCTGTGCTCCGATTGGTACTGCCCACGGCATTGGTCACCTCACAGGACACAGGTTCAGTCAGAAAGGAAGCATCAGCTTTCGTCTCTAGAAGGGGCCCCCGAGCTCCGGGAAGCACAGATCCTCCTTTTGCCCACCTGGGAGATGGGAAGGATCAATATTGGAGAGGGTCTGGGGGGGGCACTATGGAGTCCAGAGAGAGTCCCATCATTGGGGGCTGGGAGTATTTGCAGGGGCTCACCTGTAGCCAGTGACTGGGGGATGAGCTGTTGCTCTGCACAGAAATGTGACCTTCCCACCCTCAGGCACTGTCTGTGGCTCCGAAGACAGAGTCACCACAGGGGGATCTAGGACATGGGAAGGGATCGAAGTCAGAGTAGAGAAAGACCTATCCAGCATCCTTTTCTTCAACTAACTCTTTCTTCTCTGTCCAAGATCCCCTCAAGCCCCCTAGAGAACCCAGAAATCTGGTTTTTCACTTACACTGCAGGCTGAGAGTGACCTCGGTGTCCTTCCCTCTGGGTAGGGCTGGACTTCGGGCCTGGCAGATGAAGGAGGCACCATCATCCTGGGCAGAGGGGGTGATTGAGAGGGAGCTCTCAGCTGCTCCCAGGATCCCACTGGCCAGCAGGGTCTGAGGGGTGGGTGGGTGGATGGATGGGAAAAAAAAGGAATGGGGTGAGCGAGGGGTGGTTGACTTCTCTGACTCTCATCGAGGTAATGGCCTAGCTTATTTCTGGTCCCTCCTGCCCCAGTCTAAGGTTACTATTACCTCCAAAACTTCTGCCAAAGTCTCCTTATATATATATAATATAATAATATGTATATTATAATACATCAATGTTTTTCTTTCCCTGTCCTCCCCATGCTGTGAAGTAGGAGACAGCTCCAGATTATAATCTGACCTGGCTGTAACTGGCTCCCTCCAGACGGATACCATCTCGAAACCAGAGCAGCTCAGGGATGGGGCGAGCTCCACCTCGGGTCCGGCAAGTCAGGTTCCCAGGAACCCCAGCAACCAGAGCCACAGTTGGGGCCCCTAGCACCTCAGGTGCTTCTGGGGGAACTGAGAACAGGAGAACACTGAACCTCCAGACCTCCATATCTAATCAGAGACCCCATGCCAGCAAGGTCAGGGATAGTTGGGTAACAGTTGGGGCAGCTACTTGAGACCCTGAAGTGACACATGAGAGGCCAGTCCTTGAGTCTCTGAGGCCAAACATATGAATTAGGAGTGGGAAGGGACTATGCATGTGAATGGGGGCAAATGCCTGAGTCCCAGCTAGAAAAGCGATCAGGAGTTACCCAGTACTTGAAGCCGAGCAGGCCGGGAGCGAAGGGCAGCCTGGGTGGCTTGACACTCATAGGAAGCTTCATCCCCAAGTTCAGCTGCCCCGATGTGCAGATCATGGTGGCCACTGGCCCTGTCTCCTGCTATCCAATAACGGGACCACCCTGGGGGAGGCACATAACAAAAGGGGAAAGGTTTATGTTTCTAAATCCAAGCCTAGATAGTCTCAATCCAGACGTCCCTAACCCCCCTAATGGAGATGTTCCAGACTTTAAAATCACTCCAGAGAGTTCTCCTCACCAGGCAGATCCCGTTCACCCCCTAGGGCTAATCCGTCCTTTGTCCATTGAACCAAGCCATGGTAGCCACCGAGAGCACAAGGGAGTGTTGCCTCCTCTCCCAGGACAACTTCTAGGTCCTGTGGTTGCTGTATGAAGTGGGGAGCATGGCCTGGTGTGAGGAGAAAGATGAGTCAGAGCTTCTCAGGGAGATGCAGTGTGCCAAACCTTCATCAGCCCCTATCACAGGCTTGGTAATGCCCAGGCCTCCAGTTAGAACCCCCCCACACACACCCCCACCCCCACCAAGGTAGAGGTGGGAGAAGACTGGGACCTCAAGGGACTACTGGGGCCTCTTCCTTTGTCCCCCACATCAATCATCTTCTGTGTAAGGTAACGGAATTCCAGTCCATCATTCCCTTCCCCCAGGACCCAGGCATCTAGACCTATCACCTTCCTTTTATCCTGGAATGCTGCTGCTGATAATCCTGGCAGCCTGATGTAACAAGGATACTTGATTCTATCCTTCCCTCCCTGAATCTTGTAGCTGGTACTCCTGGCTATGAGGCCTCTCCCACCCCACCAACTAGAGTTGAAAGAACATATGGGGAAACTGAGGTACATGGGCACTGTCCCTCCTTTACTCCCTTCCTCCCACTCAGCCTAGGTATCCAAGAGTCGGGTTCCTTAGCCCACATCCTTTCCCATCCCATCCCATCCCGTACCTGCATTGGAACCGAGGAGGAGAAGGAATAGAAGTGAGTGTAATGAAAGCATCTTGGCGTTCTTTCGTCCGTCTCCCTCGTCCTCCAACTTTCTGTGCTAATAGGAGTCCCCACCAAAATGCTCTCCTTACATCTAACCACACTTCTGCTCACTCTGGCCCAGTGAGAAGAAATTCTGCTTGCTCTTGCCCCCTTGGACTCCAAGGTGGGCTCCGTGACCCTTCAGGCTCAAGCTCCTGGAAAGCCTGGCTCTGGCTTCTGCTCCTAGTCTCTCCGCTTGCCTGATTCTGAAGTCCCCGGGGGCTGGGCCTGGCTACACACTTAGACAGCCTTCCTCTGCCCCGCCCCCAACTGGACACGCCCCATCCCCATTGAGAAAACCCTTCTCAGGCTGAGAATTAGAGACTTGGGGGAGGGGAAGAGTTTAAGAAGGGAAAAGTGTAGTGGGGGAGCCACCTGTGGTGAGGGGAGGTGGAAGGGGAGCAGTGGGATCGGGGACGGAAGTGTGGGTCCTAACATACGAGTAGGGTATAGGGGAGCAAACGCCAGGTTCTCTGGTTGGGGCATGGCTGCACTTCTGGGCTCCAGGGAAGGTGCTCGTTCAGTTAGTGGAACAAACTCGCTCAGGCAGGGCCCTCGGGGTAGGAAGCTGAGTCTCCAGGGCTCCCCAAGTGGAAAAGAAGATAAAAACGGTCCAGGCCTCTGGGGTTCCACCTGAGCTGGGGACCTATGGGATGTAGGACTATTTTTAGCTTGAGAGCAAGGTCAGATCAGGGTCGTCGTTTCGGGGGAAACTGAGACTCAGTGATGAGGGAGGTTCCCCACCCTTGATCCTGGGGACCCCGTCCTCCTTTCGAGTTCCCAGTATGATTATGGATGCTATAGGGCAAAAGTTCTTAATACTAAACTCTGCCAACCCTTTCCCTTGCCTTTTTCCAGAAACCAGGAATCCTGTCTCCCAGATGTCTTTGGGGGTCCAGACATCCTGTCCACAGTTATCCACAGGACTAAGCATCCTGTCCTCTATCTCTTGTTGCCACCCCCTACCCCCACCCCCTGCAAGATCTCAGGCATTCAAGTCCCCGCACCTCCCTCTGCTTCTTCACTGCCTCTGTGGTCACCCGGGAGACACAATAAAGTAGGAGGGGCCGGGGACTAGGAGGCTGGGAACCGAGCAGCTTGTCCTGACGGTTCAATGAGGGTCCCAGCCGTGTGTTCCCACGAGGGCCAAAGGGGTCTAGGGGCAGCTGGGAAGGCAGGTGGGAGGGAAAGGAGCATATCCCTGAGAAATATCCTCTTCCCACAACGAGGGAACAGAAGACCAGACACCTGGGTCCCTAGAAAAATGGAAAGACAGGGTGGGATGGATGCCTCAGACTCTGGGGTGGGGAGTGAGGGGGTGAGGCTAGGGAGCTGAACACCTGGGTGTCCTTCTGAGGAGAGGGTGAAGAAAGGACTGGAAGCCTGGGTTTCTGAGGGGAGGATGGATGCCTGAGGATTCAAATGTCAGGGGAGGGGGGACAGATGCCTCAGGCTCAACTCTGAGAGGATGCCATGTCCTGTAGGGTCAGAAATCCGGCCTTAAATCACCCAACTTCATTGGATTTAGCCACCAATCCAGATGCCTACCTCAGTACAACAGCGCCGCCTCCCCCCCCCCATGCTGCCTGAGGATTTGGGGATCAGCAGACACTAGACATCTGGCTGAATGCCTGGGTTCCAGAGCTATCAGGGGCAGGGGAAAAGGAGGGCAGTGCAGAGACTGAAGTAAGGAAACTTGTGAGCAATTTTCCCTAGCTGCTTTTGCTCCCTACCCCCCATGATGGAGATGGAAAGAGGGAGCATGTGGGATGAGGCCGTAGGGAGCCAAGTCAGGAAATAAGCCGTTGCTGGGCAAAGGGAAGGCAAATAAAAGTGCTGGGAGAGGAGAAGTGAAGGTCGATGGTGAGATCTGATACTAATTAAAGATGATGAGATTCCTGGCTAAAGGCAATTGCCCCAGACCTTTTCTCTGCTTCTAAGACCCTTGGTATATAACTACCCTAGATTGAGGCATGCTGGTCTAAGGCACCACAAACCCTACCCTTGGTCCCCATTCCAGATACAGGTGGTACCCAGCCCTCCAATCTGCTCCAATCAAACTCCTAAGCCCCCAACCCCTTTATGCACTCTCTTACCACCCAGAGACCCTAGGGGTGTGGTCTTCCAGTTTCCATCCTTGTGCTCTTGGATTTTTGCCCATTCATAGTTCACACATAAGTCCCCAAGATCCCCTAGATTCTCCAGAGCTGGCTTCCCTGGGAGAGGGAGGCTTGGGGTGACTACAACACATAAGCAAGGGAAAGGGAATGAGGACTCTGGAAAGGATTTGGAGAGAGGACATAAGGAGACAAAAATTCTGAAAAGAATCAGAAAATTTGAGAAAAGAAGTTGGGGCAAGGAAGAAAAGAAATAGGAATCTAAAGGAGTAGGGGAACAGAGGGGAAGTGACACGCTTGGTTTAGAGAGCTGGAAACTGGGGCTCCCTCTAAAAACAGTCTTCCCTCAATAGGGGGTGCTAAAAAACTGGGTAGGAAGTGTTCAGGAATATGATGGGAGGAAATTGTCAGAAGGAAGGAATCTGAGATGGGGGTGTGTGGAATGATATGATTGTGTGAGTAAATCTCTGGGAGCTAAAATGAGAGCAAAAGAGGCTTATCCCTTACAAGGGACATAGCATATGGTCCAGGAATTATAGGATGTGGTAAGGGAAGAAACAGAGTGACTGACAAGAAACAACATTTATTCATTAGTTAACATTTATTTATTAAGATCAGAAACCCTGGAAAAACTCCTCAGTGCCTAGGAGGGGACCTGCGGATCCCCCAATTTTATCCCAACCCTACTACAGGCCTAGAGATCTCACAGTAACACTCCGTGGTGCCAGCTGAAGTAAGGCGACACAGATCTATATACTTGTGAGGCCTAAGGAAGCCTATCCAAAGCAGTGTGGGAAACACATATCCCATACCACCACTTCTGTAACCCAGCTGGAGCCCAGAGATAGCACAGATAAGATCCCTGAGTCCCCACTGGGGCCAGAAAGACCCCACAGAAACACAGCTGGTGGCCTTACCTATGACATAACAACCATATGAGACTAAAAGAATCCTACAGATACCATAATAACAAACACATATAGCAGGAGGTGCAAAATGTCAGCCAAGCAAAACAGCCCTGGGTGCTCAGTGGGGACTCAGAAGTTCCACAATAAGTCATCTGTGAACTCCCTGGAAAGCTCACAGGAAACACAAGTGGATGCCCCATCTGGTCCCAGAGATCCCACCATAATACTGCTGTAAGTCCAACAGGCACCCAGATATGCCACAATCACATCCATGAGCCTACCGAGACCTCAAAATAACACTAATGCCAACTGGGTCCAAACACCCTATAATAATAGCATCCACTGTGAGGACAGAAGAGTACTAAACCATCCAGAGTAATATATCTGTAAGCCCACTTGGAAATCAAGAATCCCATAATAATATTCCTGGGAGACCCCAACTGGACCCCAGAGGCTCCAGGATCCCATGGAAAAAGCAATTTATAAAGTGATTACTATGTACCAGGAACTGTACTAATAAACATTAGATATACAAATACAAGCAAGTCCGTCTTTGCCTTCAAGAGTTTGATAAAGGGAAGGTATGAGAAGGGTGGTAAATACTGAGGCAATAAGGATACAAAGACAAAACAAAAAAGAATTGCTGCCTTCAAGGAGCTTACATTCTCCCGGGGAGGAGAGAACAATGTGTGAACAGAAAAGTATATACAGCACATGACAATTCGAGGAGGGAAAGAGTACAACAGCTAGCAGGAAAGGCTTTCCAAAAGAGGTGGAAACTACTCGTGAGCTGGGCCTTGAAGACACAGAGGGAAGGAGGAAATGTATTCTAGGTACCAGGGGCAGCCAGGGCAGAAGCATGGGGGTGAGAGATGGAATTCTGAGTTATAGGCAGTTTGGCTATAACAAAAATCATGTGAAGGGAAGCAAGGTACAGTAAGCCTTGAAAAACAGCTGCAATCAGGCTGTGAAGGGCTGAAGACAACGAGGAGCCCCAGGAGGTTCTCGAGCAGGGGAGTGATGAAGTCATCCTAGTGCTAGGGAAGGAAGGGACCAGAAGCTGGAAGACGAATTAGGAGGCTATTACAGGTAGTTCAGACAAGAAGTGTGAGGTGGGCGTTTGTAGGAAAAGAAGGGAAGGAATACAAGAGGAAACAAGAGCCCAGCCCAAACCTAGGGATGACTATATATATATATATATATATAATATATTTATATATAATAATGACTCATTACTAGAGAGATCAAGGCCCCCCATCACATGTGCTCTGACAAGGAACCAATGGGGTCAACACCTCTGTGAACCTCCTACAACTTAAGGGACCCTCTAAGAAATCCCAAAGCATTCATTAGTGGCCCAAAGAACCTATAACAACAACCTTGACTATCTGACCTTGGACCAAAGACTACAAACTAGTTCCCCTGAGGTAGGCAAGGGCATAGACATTCCAAAACTGGGTCCACTATAGACCTAGAGGCCCCATGATAACACCTAGGTGATCCCAAGGGGTTTCAGAAACCCCCACAGCACTCAGATGAGCCCAGCTGTGGAAACGCACAGAGGCAGGAGGTAGAAAATCCTGTAAGAAGAACAAAGTATACCAGCTTTTGGAGTGTGGGAACGAAAGAAGGAAGTAGCACAAAACCGGAGTAGGAAGATAGGTTAGAGATCGGATAATAATTTAAAGGCTGAGTGGAGGAACTTCTGTTTTCTTGTAGGGAGCTTTGTGCAGGGGAATCATGTGGTTAGATAGCTACTTTAAGAATTATTTAGCAGCTGTGTGAACTTCTGCCCAAGACAACTGTCTGATGAGCTCCTCTACATTACTCCATCAAAAACCTAAAAATCACACCAGGCCAAATCGTAGTTAAAAAAAAAAATCCAATGGACACCAAAAAACTATCTTGGGCAAGTTGCTTAACCCCAATTTCCCTCCAAAAAGCAAAAAAAAAAATTTTTTTTAAAAAGTCCAATGGGAAGTTAAATCAACAGGCATACTGAAACACCTATTATGTGCCAGCCACTGTGCTAAGTGTAGAAATAAAAATAAAGGCCAAAAAAAAAAAAAAGTTCCTGCTCTTGAAGACCTCGAAGCCCAATGGAGGGAATAAGCTGAAAACACTATGTAGCAATAAGATATAGACAGGGTAAAATGGAGATAACCTAGGACAGAAGGCACTAGGATTAAGGAGGACTGGGAAAGGCTTCTTGCAAAAAAAAAAAAAAAAGGTGGGATTTTAGTTGAGACTTGAAAGAAGTGGGGGAAGCCAGAAAGCACAGGTGAAAGAGAGAGTTCCAGGCATGGGAGACAGCCAATGAAAATGACACAATAGAATAAGTGACTTTTTTCTACCCCAGAACTGTGCAAAAAGCCAGAAGTCGAGGGCAATAGAAAAGCCACCACCAGTGGAGACAAACAAGTAGAAAAAGTTACTTATTCTGTTGTGTAATTTTCACTGGCTACACAAATGCCTAGAAGAAATGAATCAAGAGATTTTAGAAAGTGAAATAAAAGATCTGGAGGAATGAATTAGGAGAATAAACAGATTAGAAAAGTTTTTTTTTAAAAGGAAAAGTTCAGATAATAAACTCTCTGAAAATGAGAAAAGACCAAGTAGATATCAATGACTCTATAAGACAGCAAGAAATATTAGAACAAAATAAGAAGATTGGAAAAAATAGAAAAAGAATATATAAAAAACAACTTTTCTAGAAAATAGCTCAAGGAAAAATAATTTAAGAATCTTTGGACTCTTTGAAAACCATGCATTCAGAGGATATTATCCACCTCTTGAGAGAGATAATTAATTTAAAGTTCAGAGACATATTTTTGGACATGATCACAGTGTAGATATGTTTTATTTGACTATGCTTATTTGTTATAAGGTTCCCCTTCCCCCACCTTTTTAAATAGTGGAATGGGGCAGGGCAGGAGAATTAACAATAATGATGCCAAAAAAGAGAGTGCCCCTGAAATATTTTTAATGCACACACAAAAAAATGGGAGGAAGTTCATTAGGAAGTACAGAAAAGCAGGACAATTTTGAAAAGCAACATGCTGAATTTATTGTATACTTTTTTGTTTTTGCTTTTTGGAGTGGGGAAGGTAGGACAATTGGGGTTAAGTGACTTGCCCAATGTCACACAGGTAGTTTTGTGTTAAATGTCTGAGGCCAGATTTGAACTCAGGTCCTCCTGACTCCAGGGCCGGTGCTCTATTCACTGTGCCACCTAGCTGCCCCTATTATATAATTTTTAAAAAGCAAATGATTATTAGTTGATAATGATTGATCATCTAGGCTTGGCTTTTTTTTTAAAGAGGTATTTTACCTCCTTTATGCAGACTAATATTTTCATATGCAATCTTCTTTTTGTACTCTGCTTGCATATGTGTAAGTGCTCTGTGTTTAAATTCTGGAAAGAAATATTTTAAAAATTTGACAGCTTTGTGGAAGTTTGGAGAGGTGAGAAAGTGGTGGCAGGGATACTATTAGGATGCTATTGCTATAGTTCAGGTTAGACGTGATGAGGACTTGTCTTGGGGTGGTGGCACTGTGGGTTGAGAAGAGGAATGATGACAGCTGTCTTGTGGAGGTAGAATCCACAGAACTTGGAAACTGGATGTGGGAATTGAGAGGGAAGAGTTGAGGATTATTCTAAGGGTCCATGACCTGAAAAATAGTTTTTCCCTCAAGAGAAACAAAACATACAGGAAGAGGAGTAAATTTAGGGAGAAAGATAATTCTAGTTTTGGATATATTGAGTTTGAGAAGTCTATGGGACATCTAGATGGAAATATTAAGCAGGCAATTAGTTATGGGAGATTGAAATACAAGAGAAAAAGTATGGTCTGAATATGTAGATTTGGGAATATATAGAGAAATAAATGAACCCATGAGAGCGATGAGATCCCTGTTCAAGAATGTGTGGAGAGGGAAACAGAAGGGGATCCAGAAAGAGCTCCAGGAGTACATCCATTTACAGGTGACAGGGCATGAATGATGATATAGCAAAGGGGACAAAAAGGAGAAGCCAAATAGGAAGAACTACGAGGGATCAGTATTTGAAAAATTCTGTGAGTGAATATCTAAGAAGGTGTCAGCAGTGTCAAACGCTATTGAGAGGCCAAAAAGAATGGGGAATAAGAAAAAGCGATTGTATTTAACAATTAGGAGAATATGGGGGACTTTTAGAAGTTTCAGCTGAGTGATGGGGGAGGGAGCATTTTTTGTTGTTGTTCAGTCATGCTTACCCTCTGTGACCCCACTTGGGGTTTTCTTGGCAGAGATACTGGAGGGTTTTGCCATTTCCTTTTCCAACTCATTTCACAGATGAGGAAACTGAGGCAAACAGGGTGAAGTGACTTGCTTAGCATCACATAGCTAGTAAGTGTCTGAGGCCAATTTTGAAGTCAAGAAAATGAGTGTTCCTTGATCGCAGGCCTGGCACTCTCTCTACTGTGCCACCTAACTACCCAATCATTTACTAAGTGCCAGGTACTGTTAAATGCTTTCCAATTACTACCTTATGTGATCTTTACAACAACCTTGCAAGGTAGGTGCTATTCTTATCCCCATTTTACAGTTGAGGAAATTGAGGTAGAGGTTAAATGACTTGCCCAGGATCATATAGCTAATCTCTAAAGCTAAATTTGAATTCGAATTGTGACTTGAAGCCCACAACACTATTTACTGAAAAGCCATTTTGCAAAGGGTCAAGAAGTTAAGGACAATATGAAGAAGTAAAGGAAATTAATATAAGCAAATTTTTTCCTGTGAGTGGTCATGAAAAGAGAAAATATATAGGGGATTGCAGGGCTGAGGTGTCTTCCCATCTTCAGCTTGACGTTTAAAGCTCTTCACAGTTTGCCTCCAGCCTATTTTTCCAGCATCATTTCAAGTGAAGGGAATAGTGGAAGGTATAGTGGAAAGAATATTGTATTTGGTGTTAGAAGAGCTGGGTTCAGATTCTGGATCAACCATTATTTTATCTGGGACATTGAATAAATCAATGAAAATGAATTTTTAAAAGTATTTACTAAACAGTTATGATGTACAAAGCACTGAGGATACAAACAGAAAATATAGGCATGTCCATTCTAATGGGGGATACAACATACACGGAAGGTTTCAGGTGCAAGTTACATAGAAAGAAATTTGCACCTCAGGGTGCAATTGGTAAATAAAGAATATGGTAAAAATCTCTTCTTTTATGTCATTTCTAATAAATATCAGGTTCTGATTTGGCAGTGTCAAGGACTTGGGTAGCAAGAATTTTCTTTGCATGGGGTGACTAGGTGGTGCAGTGAGTAAAAGTGCCGGCCCCAGAGCCAGGAGGACCTGAGTTCAAATCCTACCTCAGACACCGCACAAAATAACTAGCCATGTAACCTTGGCAAGTTACTTAACCCCAATTGCCCTCCAAAAGGCAAAAAAAAAAAAGAATTTTCTTTGCAGTCTTCACTGGCTGTGGGAGCAGCTTCCAGGCTTCAGTTCCACAGGGCTGCTTCCTAGCATGATGGCTGTGGGTACTGTGCTAGAAGTGAAGACAACACTCTTGGGGCCCAGAGTCTGGGGGTTTGAGGGGTTTGAGTTGCTTGACTCTGGCACAAGTAACTAAACCTTTTACAAAAATCACTAAATGTGAGGGTTGGGAGGGAATTTTATGGGCACCTAGTCTATCACGACAAGAATACCTGCTATAACATATCTGACAAGTGTTTACCCAACCTCTTTAAAAACCTCTAAGGCAGGGGTACCCAGCACTCCTTCAAGCAAGCTATTCTACTTTGGACAACTCTACTCTTTAAGGCATTTTTTGTGATGTATAAGAGGACCAGTCTGTTTTTCCTGATGTATCAGGATCAGGAGACTTTCACCCTGAGCTAGTATGAAGCTCAGAGTGAATGGTGAATTAAATTGAAGACTGGCCAAAGGGCCAAGTCTTTACAAGCATGTGCAGAATGCTCAGCTGATGCAGTTTCCACATGAACTTTGAAGCATGTGCAGACATTTTATAACTAGTTCTAGTCTGCTAACCTCATGGCAAATAGAGCAAAGACAAAGGTCCAAGGAAATAAAAGGATAAAAGGTGATAACCAAACTGAACTCTCGTCTAGATAAGATCATTGCCTATCCATCCCCTGAAGTGACTGGTGCCATCACCCATTTACCAGAGATGTCTTTTTTTTTTTCTTTTTCTTTTTGGAGGGCAGGGCAATTGGGGTCAAGTAACTTGCCCTAGGTCACACGGCTAGTAAGTGTTAAGTGTCTGAGGCTGGATTTGAACTCAGGTCCTCCTGACTCCAGGGCTGGTGCTCTATTCACTGCACCACCTAGCCGCCCTTGTCTTTTTTTTTTTTTAATTCAAGAATTGAGTTTTTGAAAGGAAAGCCTTTTAGTCTTTAGGGAATGATCAAGGAAGGAATTGGATAGCAACTGTTTTTGGAGTGTTAACCCCAAACTGTATTTAACATATTATGCTCTTTTTGTCATTCAAGAGTCTTATAGATGTTTATCTCAAATCATTTCAGGCTAGAGACGCATCTCAGCAGGCATAGGAGAAACTGTGCCAGTTTGGATCTCTCTCATCTAGGAATGGTGTGGATATAGCATAATGTTAAGTTAAAGGTCGTGCAGACTTGAGCCTAAAATTCACAGTAGTTATTTTTTTTTCTCCGTGACAGTTTTGTCTTTACCTTTATTTTTTCATTTTAGATAAAGGAGATTGGAGACTATGATCTTGTGAGTCTCAAAAGGCCAAGAGATCGAGTCACCAGGTCCAGGAGTGAAGCCTCTGCTTGGATCTGCAGCTAGCTTTGAGGCCTAAAGAAGCAACCCTGCAGGACTCAGCTCAGTAGTGTTTAAGAGAAGAGGTTGGTTGACCCTCCGTTAGTGTTCACCTTGTAGCAATGCCACATTTAGACCTGAACACGGTGGGATAGATGTTATGTAGAAACTGCTTTCAGTTTGAGCCCACTTGCCCCAGGAACCAAGGCGAAATATTGAGAAAAAAGGTTTGTACTTCTGTTCTTGCTATTTATCTTTGAGGTAACTGATTAAATGGAACTAGGGTGCTAGTAATTGATGGATAACAGTGGGGGACCACATCAGGGTATGAGCTCCAGCCAATAGCATTTGTGAAGAGCCTTAGGGACTACCCCTAGAACTCTGAGGGAAGAGATGGGACCAGCTAGCTCTGGAAGAGTGAAGCCAGAGAGCCCAATACACTGGCAGCAAGTCTAAATTTGATTCTTTGCAGTTTCTACCCACTGTTCTTCATTTTGCTCTCTATGACAAAACAGAACAAATCTAACCCTTCCACCAAATAGTCCTTCAAATACCTGAAGGCAACTCTCATGTCCCCGAGTCTTCTCTTGAGTAAATAAGCCTAGTTCCCTCAGCCAATTCTTATATATCACAGCTGAACACAACACTCCAGGATTAGGTCTGACAAAAGCAAAAAACAGTGTTCTACAGCTTTCCTATTCTTAGAAGCTATGCCCAGGACTGCATCTGTTTTTGTGGCTACCAGCACATAGTTGACTTGTACTGATTTTACAATGTTATTTTACTTTACTGTATCCAAATGCAAGACTTTTAAATCTCTCACTTCATCTTCAATTCAGACCAATGTTTGTAAAGATTCTTTTTTTTTGGGGGGGGGGCAATTGGGGTTAAGTGACTTGCCCAAAGTCGCATGGCTAGTTTTTGTGTCAAGTGTCTGAGGCCGGATTTTAGCTCAGGTCCTCCTGACTCCAGGGCTGGTGCTCTATTCAGTGCACCACCTAGCCACCCTAAGCTTTCTTTAATTTTTTTTTGTCAAGATTCTTATGAAACCTGATTCTGTCATCCACTGTTAGCTATCCCTCCCAGCTTTGCGTTATGTGCAAATCTGGTAAACCTGCCCTCTGTACCTTTATTCAAGTTATTGCTAAACATGTTAAAACAGCACCGGGTCAAGCATGGTTCTTACAGTTCCCCACTAGAAACTTCTTGCCATGCTGGCATTGAACAATTAAATACTTGGGCTCCAGCTAGCCAAACAGCTCTGAATCCATCTAAAAGTCTATCTGATCCACATTCCTCTATCTTCTCAAGAAAAGTACGAGAGACTTGTTTAAAAGCTTTGCTGAAATCTAGGTAAACTATAGCCACAGCATCCTTCTTTAGTAACCCTTTCCATAAAGGAAATGAGGTCGTCAGATTTTGTTGAAACCGATCTGCCTCTTTGTAAATGTTTCCCTTTTGAGATATATTTAATGATTCATTCTGCAATTTTCCCAGGAATCTAAGTGAAGTTTACTGGCCTGCAGTCTGCAGACTCTGTTTTCTTCCCTTTTGTCAGGACGTTTGCCCTTCACCAGTCTGGAGCTACCTCTCCCATTTTCCATTATCAGATGTAACTGAAAGTGGCTCCACAGTCTCATCTGCCAGGTCTTTCCCAGCCCAGGAATGTAGTTCATCGGTGCCAGCTGACTTGAATTCATCAAAAGCAAGGAGGGGCTATGTCTCGTTATCTCCTATCTTGGGCATCAGCTCTGTGATAGTCACTTTTGGTTTGGTAATTTCCAGTATAAAGGTCATTCCCCTTTGCAGAGAAAACAACATAAGAACTGAGCAGCTCTGCTTTGTCTTCATCATCAGTTACCAATGTCCCTTCCACCCCCAGTAAGGACCTGTCCTTTTTCTTTTATTCTCCACCCCCCAGTCTAATGGGGCTCAGCTGAAGGAGGTCACTAGATGACTTCTCAGGTGCCTTCTGGTTCTAAACATACGATTTTATGCCTGTGCACTTGGCAGGCATTCCAAGTTCCAACTGAGGTGCTGCCATACAGTAGGAATTGTCTAGACTTGGCTCACTTTCTCCTTTCTGCAGGCCCTGAAGCAGGTTCTTATTTAATTTACTAAGTAACCAGATAGTAATGCATTCAATCCCACAGTCCAGTGTTTTCATCAGCACATCATCGAGTGTGCATGTACAGGTTTTCCAAGGCTATAGCATCTTCATGCCTTATCACAGGGCACTGACTTATAAGCTCTTAGACTACTCTGAAAAGATATATGGTTTGGGACATACAGGGCTGGCCCTGATTCGATTTTTATCTAGAGATATGGAAAAAGAAAATGGGACATTGTTCTGAAATATTAAATGTAAAAGATGGTTGATCAAGGAGTCTTTGATCTGTGAAAACCTCCAGGCCACCCGTTGAAATTATAGTTTCAGATTTTCACATTTGCAGTTTATATGGGTGTAGAGGCAGAAAAGCCTTTTCAGATTTTTGAGTAGCCCCATTTGCAAGACATAAGAACCTTCCTCCTCTTCCCCTCTCCTCCCCCACCCCAATATAAAATTATAGAAATCTTGATTTGGCTCTTGTCCCTGCCATGTACATTCTGACCCCCATTTCCGAATACGCAGGCAATCCATAATGTTGCCTCACACACTTTATCATACAGGGAAACAAAATGCTGGTTAAGAGTTACTTGGTGGTGCACAGCTTTTTTTCTTCTGCTCTCCAAATCTGGTGGTAGAAAGATTTTTCAATGGGAAAAGAAGAGACTTAGGTATTCGGGGAAATGTGCTTTCCAGTCAAAATTTCTGGAAGAAGGCATAGCTAGCTGTCAGGAACACATACTAAATGATACCCCTCCAGTATCCTCCCTTACAAATGCCACATTTAAGTCAGCTCTCCAAACCTGGTACTCCATTTCTTGAAATACTTTCCACTAAGGTGTAATACTAAAGTGTCCTAGATGAAGACTTCTCTGATCCCCTCTTCCCCATTGTCAATTTTCTTTTTCTTCCTCAAATGACCTTGTGTTATATTTAGCACACATTTTGTATTTCTTTCTCTCCCTAGTAGAGTGTAAGCTTTTGAAGGACAGGGAAGATCCTCTTTCTTGTTATACTCAGTGCCAAATATAGTTATTTGTACATGAAAGGTTCTTGATAAATGTTTAATTGAACTGAATTTCTATGAGCTAATCTGAATCTTAGAGATTCCACAATACCACCACAGGGTCTCACAATCACACAATGGATGGCAACTAGGAGCCCAAAGGTCTCACAATAACAGTAATATAAAGTCCTATTGCACCCCACACAAATAGCTCTTATGACACCTTGGTCCCAAAACTTTAAAATCTTAGCCCATGAACCCAACATCAACCTTTGTTGTTGTCATGAAGTCGTTTCAGTCATGTCTGGCTCTCTGTGATCCCATTTGGGTTTTCTTGGCAAAGATGCTGGAGTAGTTTGCCATTTCCTTCTCCAGTTCATTCCTTTTTTACAGATGAGGAAAATGAGGCAAACAGGGTTAAGGGACTTGCCCCAGGGCACACAGCAAGGAAGTGTTTGAGGCCAGATTTGAACTCAGGAAGATGTGTCTTCCTGACTCCAGGCTTAGTATTCTACCCACTACATTACCTGGCTACCCTAATCTGAACAGAGAGCCTAGCAATTATGCTTATTTAAGCCCAGGGAACCCATAATGACATCCCCCTGATTCCATCTTGGTCCTGAGATTGTACAGTACTCCCCCAATGAACCCAGCCAGGGGGAGCCAGAGACCCCATAGTGGCAGTCTTTGGCTCTCAGCCAGGCTGAGTAAGAAGTTTCTTTACCCTCCTTTTCTCCACCCATGGTGTTTGGGTTCCAGGCTTCTCATTCTTCCACCATTCTTTTTCACATTTTTTTTTTTTTGCTTTTTGGAGGGAATTTGGAGTTAAGTGACTTGCCCAAGGTCACACGGCTAGTTTTTGTGTTAAGTGTCTGAGGCCGGATTTGAACTCAGGTACTCCTGACTCCAGGACTGGTGCTTTACTCACTGCGCCACCTAGCCGCCCCACAATTCTTATTCACCTTTAACAAGGTAACGAGGCCAGAAATAGATTGTTATGAATCATGCCAAAATCAAGGGTTGCTCCTTGAAACTCAGGCTCCTCTTTCCTAAGGAGTTAGACTGATGAAGAGAAGGGACACATGGATAGCTCCAGGACTGCCATCTAGTCCTATGATAATGTAATAAATAGCTCAACCCAGTACAGAAATCTGGGAATATGTTTTTTGGAGCCCTTAAGAATTCTAGGTTTCCTCCCCTGCCCCCTATCCCAAACTTGAACTCTGCCCCAAGTCTGGTTAATGAGTTACCCATCCCCTTATCCACCCACCAAAGAGCCTGTGTTCCCCCCAGTTAACTAGTCAGACACTACCCAAGAGGTGGGGAAACTGGGTTTTTGGTCCCATTGATTGCCCTGAGGCTCCCTTCCTTTGAGACTGGAGTCTAGGAGGCAGGCAGAATGCTTCGAACCAGCCAAGTACTACTGTCTCGGGGTACCTCCACTTTGCAGAGCTCAGGAGTGCAGAGGCCAGTTTTGCGGTTTGATGGAGAAGCTTTCCGTCTGAAAAGTACCGGGGAATTAATCCGGGCCTTGTTGGTGCTTCGGCTCTGTGCATGGCCCCCATTGGTCACTTATGGTCTAACAGTGAGTGTCCTCTGGTCCTGACCTCCAAGGGGGGAATTCTCCAAGGTATCCCCAATTCCAATTCAAAGGCAATTTTGAAGTATTTTTCCCACTGTAATTCTGTTTTTCCTTCTTCCTATCTCCTAGCTTCTGTCTTGGTCCCAGAGGCTCCTAGGTTCCCGACTCTCTGGGGCACTACTTCGAGCTTCAGTCTATGGGCAGTTTGTGGCTGGGGAGACAACAGCTGAGGTGCAAGGCTCTGTCCAGAGACTTCAGAGACTTGGGCTGAGGCCACTGCTTGCTGTGCCCACTGAGGAGGAGCCAGGGACACATCGGGAAGGGTGAGAATATGGATCAGGAGAAGGTGAAATATAAGATGGGGCTGTGTGGTGACAGTTGGTGGGGATAAGAGAGGAGAGGAACCTGAAAGGAAAGAACCACAGGACTCTAACAAATCAGGTTCTCTTTCTGGTATACAGAGAATCCTGGTATGAGGGAAACCTGAATGCTATGCTGCATTGTGTGGACCTGTCCAGTGGGCCCCCAGGATCCCTACCACAGCAGCCAGTCCTCATGCAGCTCAGAATGACAGCACTGACCAGTGCCCAGCTCTGTGTAAGAGACCTAAGATAGGGGAGAACTTGGGGGCTGGGCCTAAAGCTGAATTCCTCAACTGTGTGCCCCTCATCCCTTTTGCTCATTTCAGAAGGAACTAACACTCCGACTCAGGGAGCCTGGGACTGCTAAGGAGCTAAGTCCTGAAAGGTTTGCTGCCACCATGGAAAGTGGTAAGGTGAGCATCTCCAAACATCTGTCACTCCAAAGTGCTTATGAACATGTCCCTAAAGCCCCTGAGCCTGAGCTCTGCTCTCCTTCAGGACCTCTGCATTTCCAGTCTCAGCTCTGAGCAGAACCAGCATCTCAGAGCCTCACTGAGCCGTCTCCATCGCGTTGCTCAGGTAAACCCAAACCTCAGCCCTAATTCTTCCAAAGGTCTGGACTCTTACCCTCACCCTCATTTTGCACAAAGCCCTCATCTCTCACACTACCCTCCACAGTCAGAGTCCAGTGACCCCATCTCTTCTGTCTTTCTCCACAGTATGCCCGGAGCCAGGGTGTGCGGCTGCTGGTGGACGCTGAGTACACCTCTCTGAACCCAGCCCTGACCCTGTTTGTGTCTTCTCTGGCTGTCCGCTGGAACTGCCAGGAGGAGGCTGATGGGGATGGTGCTCCCTGGGTGTGGAATACCTACCAGGCCTATCTCAAGGTAACAGGAAGCCCAGGGAAAGGGAGCCCAGAAGCATCTGGGATTGATTGGTAGAAGAGCCTGGGCCTGTTACATTCCCCATCTTCTCTACCACCTCAGGACACATATGAGCGGCTGAATCAGGCAGCAGAGGCAGCAGAGCAAAAAGGTCTTGGCTTTGGGGTGAAGCTGGTTCGTGGTGCATATCTGGAGACAGAGCGGGCACTTGCCCAGCATAGCAGGACAGGAGATCCTACCCAGCCCAGCTATGAGGACACAAGCAGAAAGTAGGCAAGAGGGGGACTTGCACAGAAGGAGATGAGGGTAAAAGGCCTGGACTAAGTTTACCAGGTCATGGACTCCTATGCCTTTCTTCCCATTCACCCCCTTTCCCAGTTATAGCCGTTGCCTGGAGCTGATGCTGGGACATGTTTGCCGCCAGGGCTCACGGTGTCAGCTTATGGTAGCTTCCCACAATGAAGAGTCTGTGCACCAGGCAGTTAAGAGGTAAGGTGGGGGCCAGAGGAGAGGGGGAGCCTGAGGAGTATCCCTAAGGAGGCAGGGAAGGCCAAAGAGAGAAGGAGCAAAGATGTGGGACTTAGAGATTCAGAAACCATCAGGACCAGGGAAGTACTTTAGAGCTAATTTCATTTCAATCCCCTTATTTCAAGAGGAGGGAAATTGGTCCAAAGAGGTTCAGTGATGTGTCCAAGATTCCTATGAGGCAGTAAGAAATCCTAAGGATTAGACAGAATTTTGATTTTCCCTGGGGCCAACACTCTTTCCATCATACTCAGAGAGAAATTTAGGGTTTAGGAAATGGGAACAGCTGCATCAAGATATTTGGTATAGTGGAAAGAATGCTGCACTGACAACAGCCAGGACTGACCTAGGTTCAAATTCTGCCTTAGACACTACTGGAGCTATGAAACTATGATAAAGTCCCTCTCTGATCCTCAGTTTCCTCATCTATAAAATGGGGTAATATCTGTGTACCTACCTTAAAAGGTTGTTTTAAGGATCAAATGAGATAAAGTGCTACATAAATTTGGCTCTTTTGTTTATTATTAATTTTACACTATACTTTTTTGTAACTAAAAGTCTTATTCAATTCAACCAACATTATTAGTACCTATTCAGTGCAAGGCTCTGTGCTAGGCACTAGAGATTCAAAGATAAGAATGAACCAGTCTCTGCCTTCAGGGAGCATACATTCTACTTGGGGAAGATAAAACATGTACACAGATAAGTAAATATAAAGCAATATAATTTCAAGAGAGAAGAGGGAACCGAGAAGTGAGGGGAGCAAGAAAAGCTTGGTATAAACTAGGCAGTCGAAGGAGGGTGCCCAACTACCCATACGTGAAGGCATGGAGAAGGGGATGTAACGCCATCTCTGGACAGGAGCGTGAAGATGAATGTATGCAGACTAGAGAACAGCAGTAATAGGATGTGAGCCTGGGGAGGTGGGTGGGAGCCCGAGCACGCTGCGGGTTCCTAGTCCTCCCTCAATGTCATGCATTATAGCTGTCTGGGAAGTCTCATCCCTCGCAAAAGTCAGGTTGAACCTAACCCGCGATCCCAATGCTGAGCACAGAGCTCCAAACGCAGCAGGCGCGTCAGAGTTTATTGTAGGGCATTGATCGTGATCTCACATGTCATAGGATGTCAGATTTGGGCATTCCTCCAGATGGTGCTGTTTGCTTTGGACAGTTGCTGGGCATGTGTGACCATGTCTCCCTTGCTCTGGGTATGTGTTCCCATCACAGACCAACCTTTTCTCAATCCCTGCTTTCATGGACAAAATGTCCATGGTTAGGCCTGGATAGCCTTGTCCCTCTTCCTTTCTCTGTCTACAACTTGAATACATCCTAGCTCCCAAGTCCACCCCAGCCCACAAAAGTGAGTCAAGGCCTGGGCCTGGGTGGAAGGAACAACACAGGAGAAAGTCCTACCCCTGCCTTGATATCTCCTCTCACCCAGGGCGGGCTGGTTATGCCATCTACAAGTCTATCCCCTATGGTTCTCTGGAGGAAGTGATTCCCTACCTGCTTCGCCGGGCCCAGGAGAACCGAAGTGTGCTTCAAGGGGCCAGGAGAGAGCAGGGACTGCTGACCCAGGAGCTTCTTCGGCGTCTCTCTCGCCGTCCTTAAGACATCGCCTCATTTCTGTTCTCCCTCTCTTCACCCCAATACCTGACATTAAAGGTCTCTAATAGAAAACCACATCTAACTATCCGTTGCTGTCTCGAGCCAGGGCCGGGAAATGCAGTTTCCGGTTGGTAGTCCCTTTGACCACTGGGCAAGCTGCTTCATATTTCTGGGCCTCGGTTCCTTCATCCACAACATGAGGGGGTTGGATGAGACCATCATCATCAGGGGTTTCGTCTGAGCCACTCTGCGGAGTCCCTGAAGGGGAGGTGAGGGTGCCTAGATCTCTAACAGAGTAAGGCCTGAAGAGCAGAGTACTTTCTGAGAACATCAGACTGGGATAGGGACTAAGGAAGTGCCCCACTCTCTAAGCCCCTTTGTGGGGTCTCTGAAATGGGAGAAGAGGCTGAGAAGGTGCCTTGTTTTCTGAGACCTATTAGGTATCTGGGGAGGGCAGGGGTTCAAGGCTGAGGGAATGTTGTCTCAGACTTTAAGGCCCTCTTTGAGGCCTCTGACTGCAGAGCAGGCAGAGGAGAGAAAAGTTCTATGGGGTGTCTGTCTAAGAAGGAGGTGCCTAGAGTTCTACTTTGCGGAGGGGGTCTGGCTGAGGAGAACCTGAAGGGAACGGTGCCTCCTTCTCCGAGTCCCTCTGAGAAATCTTTAACAGGGGAACATAGAATAAGAGAATATATCCTGGTCCAAGAGCTCATGGGTTCTCTGAACTGGGCGTAGGGAATCTTTGAGCCCTTCTCTAGAGGTTCTCTGACCTCCAAGGAATGTCAGAATTGACCAGGGAGGGAACTAACTGAAAAGTGTCTTGGTCTCCGTTATCCTTAAAAGGGGTCTGCCTGGAGAGAGGCTGAGGGGCCCTTTTGTTAAGTTTGACTGGGGAAAGGCTAAGGGATCATTCTATGGGGCCTTTGATGGGAAGACACTGAGTGGCATCCCTCTGTTGGGTCTTTGACTGGAGCAGATCCTTCAGCCTCTGAAATCTTTGACTGGGGAGAGAAGCTAAAGGGAATCCCAAAGAGTCTCTGGGCAGAAGCTGAGGGATGGGTACTCTACTGGAGTCCCTGATTGGGGAGGGGTAACCCATTTGGGGGGGAGGAGTTGAGGTAGTTGGTATCCCTTGGTCTGTGGGCTCTCTAGGATAGATTTGGGAGGGATTCCCTCAGATTGTAAGGGCTGAAGAAGAGGCTAAAGGGTGGTCCCTCAGTCCGTGAGGTCTCAGGGGGAGTGTTTGAAGTAAGGGAGAAGGCTGAGGGAAGAATCCCTTGAACTATGGGGTTTCTGAGGAAGCTAACAGGAGATGACTAAAGGGAGGGGAGCTCCAGTCTGTGCAGTTTTGGAAGGGGTGTCCTTTAGTTTACAAGGTCTGTGAGGAAGGGTAGAAAGGGTGCCTTGGTCTATGGAGTCTCTGGTGGGGGGAAACCCTCAGACTGTGGAGTCTCTAGGGAATCGGGGCCCACAGTCTAGATGAACTGAGAAGGTCTTTTGGCTTCTAGGAGGGCTTGTGAGGTCTGTGGAAAGGGTCTCTTGGTCTGTAAGATCTGAGGGGGATCGGTCCCTCAGTATGAGGTCTGGAGAGGTACCTTTTCACTGAGCATGGGGGTAGTATGAAGAGGATCCCTTGGTTTCTAGAGCAGGTAAGAGAGAATTTTTTTAAGTCTCTAGTGTCTGTTAAGGGGATCACTTGGTCTCAAGAGTGGGTTAGGAGTATCCCTTAGCTTGTGGGATCTAAGGGTCTATGGGATTTGAGGAAGGTCTCTCAGTCTGTGGGGTCTGAGAAGGGGGTCTCAGGTGGTGGGAGGTGGGAGGGATCCCTCAGTCTATGAAACGTCCTTGTTTTCTAAAGAGTTGAAGAGGGCCTCTTGGTTTCTAGTGCGGGATGAAGGACGGCACCCAACCCTGTGGGGTTTGGTGAGGAGAGAGCCCAAGTCTATGGATTTTGGGGAGTTCTTTAGTCTGTGGGATGTATGTCTCAAGGATGAGGTGAGGGGAGTCCCACAGTATGTAAAGTGAGGTGTTGTCCCTTGGTCTGTGAGGGTCAGTCTTTAGGGTTGAGCAAGGTCCCTTGGTCTATTGGGGGGTCTTTTGGTCTTTGGGGTAGGGTGAAGAGGGTCCTCAGACTATGGGTTGGGGTGAAGGGAAGTCTCTTGTCTGTGGGGTAAGATGGAGAGGACTCCTCAGTCCCTGAAGTGGAGTAAGAAGGAGTTCTTTAGTCTGAGTCACCTCTCAATTTCTAGGGTGGACTGAGGGGGGTCCTTTGGTCTGTGGGGTGAGGGGAGGGTCCCTTATTCTCTGAGGTGAGGTGAGAGTGTCCTTCATTCTGTGGAGGTGAGGAGGGTCCCTTGGTTTTAAGGTGGGTAAGGGAGATCTCTCAAATCTATGGGGTCTGTGGAGGAATCCCTCAGCCTCTGTGTGTGGATGTATGAGAAATGTCCCTTAGTCTCTAGGGTGAGGGGAATCCCTCAGTCTGTGGTTTGGAGCAGGGAGTTAGCTCTTGGTCTCCAGGTTGAGGTGAGAGGTATCCCTTGGTCTATGAGGTAGGGTGAAAGGGCCCCTCAGTCCTTGAGGTCTGTGAGAGGGGAGGTGTCCCTCATTCTCTGAGGTATAGTCCCTTAGGCTGGGAGTAGCAGTGAAGAGAGTCCCTCAGGCTATGGGGTAAGATGAAGGGGACCTTCAGTCTCTAGGGGGGATAAGGGGAGGCCCCTTAGTCTGTGGCATCTGTCTGCATCCCTCAGTTATCTAGAAGAGATGAGGGGAGGCCATTTAGTCTGTGGCATCTGGGGGATCTCATTCTGGGAGGTGGGATGAGGGGTGCTTATGGGGGATTCTTCAGTTTCTAGGGTGAGGGAAGGTTCCTCATTTTTTTCAGATGGAGGGGAGTCCCTCAGTCTGAGGGGTAGGGCAAGAGAGGTCCCTCAGTCTCTAGGAAAGTCCCTCGGTCAGTAGAACCTGTGGGAGACCATCATTCTGTGTTCTAGGGAAGTCCCTCAGTCTCTGAGGGAGAGGTTTCTTCAGCCTCTAGGGGAATGACGAAGGTCCTTAGTCTCTAGGGGTGGGGTCCTTCGGTCTCTAGGGTGAATGAGGTGGGTACCTCAGCCTATAAGGAGGGTGAGGGGGAGTGGATCCCTTAGCCTCTAGGGAAGGGTAAGAGGGATCCCTTGGTATCATGAGATGAGGGGAATCCTTAAGTCTTTGGTGGGGTGAGGGTGGTCCCTCAGTGTCTAGAGGGGGATCCTTCAGTCTCTGGGGGAAGAAGGGGAATCCCTCAGTCTTTGGGAGTATGGGGAGGGTGTGTGTGAGGGACAAAGGGATCTCTCAGGCTCTGAGAGGTGAGGGGGAGGTCCCTCAGTCTCTAAGCTAGTGAGGAAGGTCTCTCAGTCTTTAATGGGAAGGTGAAGGAAGTCCCTCAGTCTCTAAAAGGATGAGGGGTCCTTTTTAGTCTCGATGGGTATGGATGGGTCCCTTTCAGTCTCTGAGGGAGCGAGGGAGGTCTCTCAGTTTCTAGGGTGAAGGGGGGGTCTTGGGAGTCCCTTTAGTCTCTGAGGGGTGAGGGGGGAGCCTTTAGTCTTGGGGGTGAGGGGGGTCCTCTGGGGTGTGGGGGGGGGGGGGGCGGTCGTGGGGTGGCGGGGGGGAGAGTGGCAGGCGGTCCCAGGGGAACCAAGGAGACGGGTG
>NW_027187400.1:40573914-40584378 GCF_028583685.1 Petaurus breviceps papuanus
GGGTGTGGTGTTGGGGCTGGGACGTGAGGGGGTGGGGGGGGTGTGTGGTGGGGGGGTGGCTTGGGGGGAAGGGGGGATCCTTTAGTCTTGGGGGTGAGGGGGATCCCTTTAGTCTCGGGGGTGAGGGGGGTCCCTTTAGTCTTGGGGGGTGAGGGAAGTCTCGAAGAAGAGCCCCTAAGTAGCCGCTTTCCGTCGCCTCCTGCCACGGCTCGGAGTCTCTGACGTCACTAACGGCCCTGGCCCTCTCGCACACTGACGCTTTCCCGCTCCCAGGCGCACGAGCCGCTGCTCCCAATGGGCAGGCGCCGTGCGCGTGTGGGGGAGGGGAGGGCGAGCTGGCCGAGCCGGTCTTGTGCGCATGCGCTCCCTCTCCTCCCGCCGGCCCTAGTCCACGAGCCGGTGCCCAAAGCCGGGTCGGGCCTCTGCCAGAACGGTCGCCCTTCGAGGCTGCTTCCCCTCAAACCCCGCGACGTCTGTCCCTCTTCCTCGCTCCTCTCTCCAGCCCCCTCCCCAATTCTTCAGTCTCCCAGTTCTCTCATTGCCCGAAGCCCCCTCCTCTAATACCCCCAGACCCCTCCCCTCCGACCCGCTCTCCTCCAGTGCTCCCAGATGTCCCTCCCAGGTGTCCCCCACGTCGCAACCCTCTCCCTCATCCCCCAGCTCCCAGCCCCCTCCCCTTAGCTCTGCCCACTCCCCTTCCCTTGCCCTGAATTCTTCCTACCCCCCGCTGATTTCCCTGACTTCCTCACCCCTCCAGACCCCTTCCTCCATCTCACGATCCCTTCTGACTTTCAAAGACCCCCAGGCTCCCCCCCAATTCCCCCCCGACCCCCCTGTCCTTCCGTTGATCCCCGCTGCCCCCCCTGCTTTGTCTCTGAGCGCCCCTCCCCATGAGGCAGAGCCTTCCGCCCCGCCCTAGCCTAGCCCTGGGCTGACCCCTGGGCGGCCCCCTCATGTCCACACTCCCCCCTCACTGCCCCGTGGCGCTAGGCTCCCTCAGTGAGCGGGACACCCCCCTGGCCCAGCTACACCAGCTGGTGCTTGCTGGGGCACCCTGCTGGCGGCTGGCCCGGGTCCTGAAGAAAGGTGACCCCTCGGGGCTCCCTTCGGGGGCTGGCCGCGAGGCTTAGGGGAGTTAGCCGGGGAGGCATGGGCACGGGGTGGGCTTGCCATGGGAGGTGCCATGCCTATCCTGAAGCTCCCTGCTCCTTCCTTCCCTCCACCCCAGGGGTAAAGGTGGATGGGGAAAACTCATCAGGTCAGACCGGCCTTTTCCTCTCTGCGCTGCTGGGCCAAGCGCGTGCTGTCAGACTTCTCCTCCGCTTTGGTGCAGACCCCAACCAGTGAGTCAGCAGGGAGCCCCTTGGCACCTCGGCCCCCAGTCCTTAGCGATCCCACCTGAGCTTCAGCCTCCTCCCCATCGACAGCCCCATCCGCCTCCCTTCATTTCCCCTTCCTCCCTTCTCTCCCAGTGACTCAGTTTCCCTCTCCATCTCTCCCCCATAGCCGCTGCTTGGATGGAAGTACCCCAGTCCATGCAGGAGCTTTCTCTGGCCATTGCCAGGTCCTCCTCTGGCTGCTGGAGGCTGGTGGAGACCTGAGGCTGCATGACCAGCGGGGCTGGACAACAGAGAATTGGGCCCGGCAGGCTAGATCTGACAGCTGGGAAGTGAGCAAGAACTGTGTGCGTGTTAGAGCGTGTATGGGTATTGAGGCAGGGCCCAACATAAGAGAATGGGGGGGGGGGGGGGGTGAAGGCGAGGAGTAGCTTTGGGAGATACCTGACTTAATACTAATAATTCACATTTAGGGACAAAACGATGGCCTATAGTAGTAGTGAGCTGGCTTCCAAGACAGGAGCCTTGGCTTCAAGTCCCATCTCTGACATTTCCTGGCCATGGGATAGGGATTTCAGTGGTCTGGGGGAACTCCTGGCTGAGGGCAGGGCCTTTCTGTATTCATAGTTACAGAGAGCTGCCTGCAGCATTGAGAAGGGACCTGACATGATTGTCTAGGATCCCAGGGCCGGGACAGGTTGGAAGCAGGTCTCAGACGAGGGGCTTCTTGACCCAAAGGTTGGCTCTGTATAGATTATGCCAGGTGGCCTTTCACTGGGGTTGGGGGGGGGGGACCAAGAGAAATCACTGAGAGGAGACTTGATGCCAAGAATTGCCGAGGGAGAGGGGTTTCTGCACCAGGAAGCCTCTGTCCCCATGATGGCCCCAGTTGGCCCCAGACTTCACCTCTCTCTGTGTCTCTTTGGCTCTACCTGTCCCACACCTCACTCCCTAGGTCTTGGAGCTCCTGCGAGATTGCCGAGCCAGAATGTCCCTGCTGGCCCAGGGGGGTGAAACTGCACTGGCTTCATCCTTGGGAGAGCTGTGGGGGCTCCGGGCTGGATCTCTGGGAAACCTCCACCTGACCCTGTCCTCCCAGCTCTGGCCTCAGGCTGAAGGGTAATTGCTGATGTTGATTATTCCTTCACTGCCGTACCTGGACCCTTCTCCCATTATCCCTGGGGGAGGGAGCACCTGCTGGGTGCTGACCTCACCCCCACCCCTAGGTCACTGTGGCCCAGCCGGATCCAGAGGTCCCCCCAGGTCCCAGGGCTGGGGTTTGGCCAGGTAAGCAGGATAGTCACATGTAGGAATGGAAGGAAGGGGAGAGAGAGGTAGGGGGCCTCCATCTGAGACCTGCTGAGTAGGATTTCTTCCCTCCCAAAGCTGAGCAGTCTGAGACCTTTGGGCCTTATATCTGGGGTTCCCCTGGTTGATCCTGAGGAGCTGCTGCCAGCCCAGGGGGAGCCTGACAGGACTTATGAATGTGACACCCACACCATTATGGTCAAGTAAGAAAGCTGAAGGTCCTTCGAGGCCCATCAATCCAGACATCCTCCACCTGTCACCCCAGACCCATACACTGTTAATCCCAATAGGGCCTATGTCCACCCTTCCCATTTCCACCCCTTGATCCCTTTTTTTCCCAGTTTCCTCTCCCTACGCCTCCCCTTATTCCCTGATGTCCATATTCTGTCCTAAAGCCTCCTGTGGAGGGGACATCGAGTGACCGTTCGTAAACTGAAGCCACCCCCAGCCCCAACCATCCCAGACCTGCTGTTGTATGACCTGAAGCATTGCAGGTACCACCTCCTTTGTGGCGCACCTCCACAGTGTCAGGCACTGTGCGGTCCATGCCGTCAGGGAGTTTCCATTCTAATGAATGATCCTCAGGCTCTGTGAGGCCCCCAAGGCTCCAGCAGAAGAGCTGACCCCTTTAGCTTGTGACCCTGGGGAGGAGGGGGTGGGCTGGGGCCCCTGGGAGCTTTCTGAGTAATCCTGTCTCCCTCAGCCTCCTTCATCACCCAAACTTGCTGCTGCTTATGGCCCTCAGCCCCTCCCCCGACCTGGCTGACCTGTCTCTCCTGTTTGAGCCCATCCAAGAGGGCTCCCTACACCGAGTGTTGCACCCCCAAGGGGTGAGTCACACCTAGCTCCAGAGGGAGAGCTGTCCAGGGATGGGGATATTCTCTTTGGTTATGCCCCCACCCCATTCATCTGCTTTTGGTTGCTAGTGTGAGGACAAGTATGCTTCTCTCCCTCCCTCTGAAGCCTCTGAAAGACCCAGGACTAGTGTGTGGCACATTCCTCCTGGGACACTGGGGTGGGGGCCAGAAAAGGCCAGAGAGCAGAGGGAAGCCGGGGAGGAGTCTGGGTCTGGCTAGAGGACAGCAGAGTGGCAGCATTCCCCCTTGCCTGTGGTCAGTTTTCAGCAGGGGAGGGGTCCAACGTTCCTCAGTCAGGGATGATTTTAGGGGCACCTGGGGCACTGTGGAATTAGGATGAGACCCAGGTTCCAGGCCTGGCTTTACCACTTACTGGCTGCTTGGCCTGCCTGTGTTTGTTTCCTCATCTGTATAATGGGGATGAGAATCCCTGCTCAGCCTTTTTCACATTGAGGGTCAAAGACGAGGATGGAGGTGACCTCCTCGGGTAGTTAGTGGCTGAGCTTCAGAGATGCCAGGTACCATCATTCTTGCTGCCCCCGCAGCCAGGCCAGAGATAAGCTAGGATAGGATGGGGATGAAAGGAGGAGGTCTGGCCAGGTGAAGTGACTAGATGTGGACACTGTCCTCTTTCCCACCAGGATGTGGCCTGCCCCAGAATCCCCCCTGAATTCCCTCAAGGGCAGCTGCTGTTACAGGTCCTGGAGGCCCTGCTATTCCTCCAAGGCCAGGCCCGGGTCCACGGGGGCCTCAGCTCCCATGCAGTCCAGCTGGTTCGACCGGGGCTGGCCAAAGTCAGCAGCCTGGAGCATGGGCGACCCTTGCCCCGGCCCCAGTGAGTGACCCTTGAGCCCTAGCTCTGCTCCCCACACCGCAGCCTCTGCCTGCATGCATCTGTCTCACTCTCTCTCTCTCCCTCCGGCTGGCTCTGCAGGCCAGAGCGAGCATCTCCCTGGGGAGGCCCAAGCCCAGGGCCTCCTCCGCCCTCTGAACTGTACCCCTGGCTGCCACTGGAGCTGATCCGGGGGGACCCTCCCACCTCGACTTCTGACTTGTACAGTTTCTGCATCCTGATCCAAGAGGTCTTTACTGGTTAGTGATGCCTCCTCCTTCCCTGAAACACCCTTGACCACCTTCCCATTACAGGGTTGTGCCCCAATCAGAGCTTGCTTTCCATTCCTTGCCCCCCCTCAATGTTGTCTGTCTCCTAACCACTACCCCACCATGCCGTAGGGAGCCTTCCCTGGGCTGGGCAAGAAGGCCTACAGGTCAAGGCAAAGCTGGAGTCCGGGGAGACGCCGGCGCTCGATCCCCAGGTTCCCCTAACTTACCAGCCCCTGGTCAGGGCGGGCCTGGCGCTGCGGCCTCGAGACCGAAAGAGCAACCTGCAGGACACCCGTTACAGGCTGAGAGTGGCGTTAGCTCAGGTTCAGGCTGGGCTGGGTGATGGAGCTTGGAGTGGGGACAAACCCCAGCAGACAATGACAGGGCTGTCTAATCCCCAGGAGTCTGCATTCAAAGAAGCCTCTTTGGGGAGTCTGGGCAGCCCCTGCTCAGAGCCAAAGACCCCACCACTGCCGCCTGTTAAGGAGGGGCAAATGGGCAGGGAAGGCGCCAACCCTCCTCTTCGGCATCACTTACCTTGCCCTGCACACACAGAGCAGCTCTCTGAGGTGGATCTCAAGTTCACTAGCACACCTAGGCCTCCATCCCCCAAGATGGCCCCAAACCCCAAACCATCTGAGGTAATAGGCATGTTGGTGGGAGGGACAATTGGAGGAACTTGGCCAGGGCACAGAGAGAGAGGAGGCTCTGTGTTCCTTCAATGCCCCTCTAGACCTTGAAGACTCCTGAGAGCAGTGGGGCCTGGGGGAACACCTGGGGCACCCCAGCCTTGGACTCAGGAAGCAGCCTGACCTTGGGGAGCAGCCTTAGTCTGAGCTCCCAGCCTGAAGAAGTGTCAGCCACAGAGCAGCAGCTGGCCAGTCCAGAGGTAGCCAAGGCCCCTCGGCCTCTCCTTCCCTTCCCTCCTCCCATCTCCTGGCAGCCTGCTAACTGCCCTGTTGCTGACCCAGTCCTCCTTCCATATCGCCAGAGGCCAGCCCTGATGACCAGTCTGAGAGGCTCAGCCTCCCTGCTGGGCCAGGGCCAGGGCTCCCTGGAGAGCCTGGAGAGAAAGTTCTCAGCCAGGATCCAGGCCCTTCAAGATCTGTTAGGAGATGTCCCAGAGGCATCCACATCCCTATACATACACCTGCCCCCAAAGTGAGTGAGAAGAAGCCCCTTCCTCCTTCCCTTCCTTTGTGGGTGAAGATAACCCTTCACAGTGGGTTGAGGATTCCTCCCCCATCTTCCAGTGATTAAGGACCACCCCCACCCCCATCCCCAGGTATAGCCCCAGTCAGTCTTCAGGAATGCATAGACCTTGTGGCCCAGGCCCAATTCCTGGACAGACAGCAGGGTCAGACCCAGGTAGGGATCTGGGAGCTGGGTACAAAGTGTCTTTCGGCAAAAATGGGGCAGCTCCTCCTATATGGGGCTCCTGAGCCTTGCACAGTCTGAAGAGTTCAGACATTGGATAGAAAGAAGGAAGACCCCTTCTCAGCATTGTCTGCAGAGGGGTCTCAGTGGGGCCATCATAAGGAGAGTGTTGAGATTGATCAACTTTGATGGATTCTGCCCCACCACCTGAAGACTAAGGCCCCAAGAGGGTCCTTCTCCTTCCTCCTCCTCCTTCACATTGTCATTCAGTAGGCATATTGGGGTGCTGAGGGTCCTTGGGATTGACATGATCTAATCAGTGGAATAGATTAAGTGCATAAGACATAAAAAGACACATAGGGACTTAGAGAAGGAAATGGCCGTGGCGAGAATGGGGTGTCCAAGGCTTTGAAAGCTAGAATGAGGAAGAATGATTGTATTGTGATGAGGCTTCAAGGGGAGCAGGCTCTGATGGCCTTGTGGGCCGAGAGGCCTGGGGATGCAGAAATAGAAGAGGCAGTGTCTGCTCTCCTGGGCCACAGCCCTTGGGAGGCCTTGTGGGCACTGGAGGGAGCAGAAGCTCCAAGGGGCTGACTGGCCAGCCCTCTCCCTGTAGCTCAGGCCTTAGCACTGTTCTAATAATCAGCCAACATGTCCCCACTTCTATCCACCCTCTCTCCCTTGCCAGGTGGTGGTCCCTGAGCAGGCTAAAGAAGCCACTTTCACCATCCTGCAGAAGTAAGTAGCTATTGCTTTCCCTTCCTCCCCACCCAAGCATTTCTGTGGGGTCCCCACCATGACACCAGCCTCTTGTATTGTTTCACCCCCACCCCGCCCCAGGCTAGACCTGCTAGAAGAGATCATCACAGAGCTGAAGGGTGAGGTTTCGGGGGAGGTGAAGGATGGCAAGGGAGGGGGGAATGGGGACAAGGACAAGACTGAACTCTTCCCCCAACCAAACCCCTCTTGACTCATCATCCCCCAAACCCTGTATATATAATAATATAATAGTTAGAACATGGGTCCCTGAGGGGAATCTGGCTCAGCCTTAACCTCTCTGACTCTGTCTCTCAGGGGCCCCCAGCCAGGGAGTTCAGAGTGGATCAGGCTGAGCCCAGCTGGTGCAGCCTACCTGACCCCACCCCAATAAAGCTTTCCCAGCCATGGATAACACATGACAAAATTCACAGATCAGTGTTGCTTTTATTTGTTAATGTTAAAATTTGTTTTAAATGTTTAGTACACAGAATTGGGACTCAGCAGGGACACACGCACTCAGCCATGCATACCTGGGTACACTCACACGCACACACACACACCCTAGTGCCCTTCATCTGGGCACACATTCATAGCTGCACGTACAGGGCAATGAGAAGAGGGGAGGGGAGCAGGACATGCTGGGGGATCCTGGGAGTTGGGGGGAGATGAAAACACTTCATCTTCTGTCTTCCCCAAATTAGTGCAAGAAACCCCAGGGTAAAGACGTGTAAAAAGTTTTTTTTTTTGTGGGGAGGGCAGAGAAACTACAGTTACAGGTTATGAGATCACAGTTTACAAAGTTAGAAACTTGAGGAATTGGGAAAAATTCCAAACTGACTTGGGGCCCCAGGGCCAGTGATGGTGGTAGGTCCATTCACGGGACCTTGGTCATCAACAGGCACAACCAGCTAGGGCCCCAAGAATTCCCATTCACCAACATAGGGAGCCATATTACAAAAAGGATTAGGAGCTAGGCCTCCAGCCTTAGCAGTAGCTATGAGTCTGGCCCTTAGCATGGAGGGACCAGCTTGGCGGGGGAAGGTAGGAGGGCGGGGGACCAGCCCCCTCTCCGTGTCCATCCCCCACATTTCCATATTGAACCCCGTGAGGACCCTCCCCCCCTCCTTTCCCATAGGCCTGGGGGAGTAGGAGGGAATCTGGAGGTCCCCAAGGTCGAGGAGGCCTGTGGCCCCAAGGTGATCGCTGCTTATGGGGGAGTCGAGGGGCCGGGGGACCAGGGTCTGAGCGACTTCGGGGGTGGGCAGGAGGCGAGGAAGAACAAGAGGAGGAGGAGGTAGGGGAGGGTCCGCCCCCACCTAGGGGTAAGTTGACATAGACAGGTTCCAGATGAGCTGGGCGCCGCCGAGATTCTTGGGGGTGGTAGCAGAAACGGCTGTGTTGGGGAAAAGGCTGCAGTGTGGGAGTGTAGGGGTGAGGTGGGGGTGGGGGGTAGCAGAAGAGGAAGTCAGGGGGTCCCTGGGGTGGTGACTGTTCCCGAATCCCATAGGAAGCACTGAGCCCCTCAGGGGCTTGGTGGAAGGGAGCCCAAGGCCTAGGGAGGCCTGGGTAGAGAGGCCCCTCACCCCCACTGATCTCATAGTACAGGTTTTCCCCCTTGTCAGGGGGCAGTGGAGGACCACGTGGGGTCCTCCGAGTAGGGGGCTGGGGACCAGGCCGGAAGGGAGGAGTGCCCAGAGAGTGAAGAGGAGGCTTGGGGGGGCCAGGGAAGGGGGAGGGGCGCTCCTTGGGGTTGGGAGAAGTCATAGCAGAGGAGAAAAAAGACGCAGACACCTGTGAAGGAGAATGGAATTGGTTGATGGCTGCAGATAGGATTGCTATCTCAGCTTTTATTAATGCACTGTTTGAGGGCTGACGGTTGGGAGAAGAGAGAAGAAATGGGGCCAAAACCCCACAAACATAGGGGCAACCTGGAGGCACAGGGACAGACTTTCCTGCCATTCTCACTGACCTGTGCAGGACCTCTTCTTTCCCTCCGCGGGGGACCAGAAATGTGTGTTCGTAACAGGCCGCCATCACTCTGCTGCCGCTGCAGGGAAGCTGGAGGACCTGGGGCTGGGTGGCTGGAGCTCACTATGGAGTAGAGGGGCCCAGGGCCCCCGGCCCCTGGACTTTCCCCACCCCCTTCCAGGGACAAGGAACGTCGGAAGGGGGAGCGAGGGAGGGGGGGGACTGTGCCCCCCATCTCCTGCTGGCGCTGGCGCTGTGCTGCCCTCTGAGCCCGCTCGGCCAAAGCCAGGGCCATCAGGCGGGCTGGATTCTTGGGAGGTGGAGGAGGGGCCCCTCCAGGGCGAAGGAGAGACAAGGGTACAGGTAGAGGTGGGGACTCAAACCCAGGCACAGGACCTGTACAGAGAGGAGGAGGAGGAGAAAGCCTCAGAAGGGAGGGCTTGCTCCAGAAGCTGGAAGTGAAGGAAGACTGAGGGCTGAGCTGGGAGCTGGGGGCAGGGGCCTACTCACTCAGTGACCCTCGGAGGTCTCTCTGGCTGCTTAAGGACAGTTTGCTCCGGATTTCCCTCTGGCAGCTGTCACTCAGCTCAGTCTCAGCACCGCGCAGCAGTAGGGGAATGAGCTGGGGAGCCGGAGTGGCAGGGGGAGGGGATGGGGTGGCAGGGGCACCACCCCCCAGCAGCTCCAGCACAGCAGGGGGCACAGAAACAGCCACAGGCTCAGAGATATCCAGGGCCGTGGGTGGGGCAGGGCTTGCCGGGCCTCGAGGAGAACGAGTAGGGGGAGTGGCTTTATGGATGAAAGATCCAGCAGGGGCTGGGGGGGCAGGACTGGCAGGAGGGGCAGGGTCCCCAGGGGTAGGACTGCTGCAACGGAAAGTGAGGGGATCAAAGTCAAGGCCTCTCAGCCCCTCCAAGCATCTGGGGGGACTAAAGTCCAGGTCGTCACCATCGTCCAGCCAGGCTGAAACCCGGTGTGGGGGAGAGCCCAACAGCTCCCCGCTGCCCACAGACGAGGTGCCGCTGGAGGAGGAAGACGACGTGGTAGAAGAGAAGCTCTCACAGGAGCCGGCCAGGCCGGGAGCCACGGGGAAAGCATCACTACTGGATCGGGGCCGGCGCAGCCGGTGAAGCCTCTGCAGGCCTACAGGGAGACAGGAAGAAGGCTGCTGGGGGCGGAGGGCATGGGGGATGGACAAGGCCCATCTAGATGTGTCTGTATCGTTCCCTCAGGTGGCAGGAGTGCTGTATGTCAGGCCTGCCACCTGGCCACTCATTCAGGGCCTTCTCAGCGGGCTCCCCCTTCTTTGATCCAGCATTCAGAAATCTGCCCAAATGCTCTTCTGAAGACAGAGCTGACTGTAGTCAGCTGCCCTGGTAGCTGGCTGGGGGACTAACATAAGAGTCACAGACCCAGAGCTGGCCAGGCCCTTAGAGGTCCCTTTATACCATCTGTGCACATGCCAGCTCTCTCCACCCACCCATGCCTTCTCCTGATTTCCAGGAGAAAGAGAGCTCCTTACAACAGGTGTCCCTGGTGCAGTGCATACTTAAAATCAATGCTGAATGGAATCAAATGGACCTCGGAGACAGCCCCTTCTAACCTTCTATTTGTATAGACAGGGAAACTGAGGCCAAGTAAGGGAAAGGTACTTGCAGAACTAAGGCTTGAAGCAGAACAGAGTTGTAACCACTGCTCCCTCCCATCCATGTCCCTAAACAGCCATGTCTCTGCTGAAAACCCAAGCAGGGCTC
>NW_027187400.1:40584388-40587579 GCF_028583685.1 Petaurus breviceps papuanus
CCTAGAAGGGCACACACTCTCACACTGGCATCCATGTCCCTAAACAGTCATGTCTCCGCTGAAAACCCAAGCAGGGCTCCCCATGGCCTAGAAGGGCATACACTCTCACACTGGCACTCAAGGGCCTTCCCACTCTGGCGTTAAGCTCTTCTTCCAGTTTCACATCCTCATCCACCCCGCCCCCCCCAAGGACGTTCTGTACCAGCCCAACCAAGTTACTCCTGTCTCCTGTGCTTGCTGTTGTTCCCTAGGCCTGGGATCCACCCTCCCCCTGCTGAATTTCCATCCACATCTCAAGACCTTTCCTGTCCTCTGGGATGTCCATAGGGAGGTGGAAAGAGCCAGATTTGGAGTCCAAGATTTCAATGGTCACTCTACCTCCAATACCCAGGTGACTTGGCCAAGTCCTTTTAACCTCTCGGGGCCTCAGCTGCTTCATCAATAATATCAGGGTGGTGGTCTAGATGAGCCCTGGGGTTCCTTCCTTCGCCCCGCCCCAGCCTGCATGGAGCCCCATGTGTGACGAGTCATTCTGGGTATCCCAAGGCTCTACACATAGGAGACAGAACAAGCTGCCTTCCCCGTCTCCCCCTATCTGGGACTCCCAGGGAGGCCCGGCCACCCCTCGATGGGTCCTCACCAGCTCCGCTGGCCTGGGATGACAGTGACTCCTCGCTCTTGGCTGATCGCAGTGGGGCTGTTTCCACTGGGCCACCTAGGTTTCCAGAAGAAACAGGAGGAGCAGTTGTTGGGGAGGCCTGGCCCTGCCCTGTATGCCCTGCAGCCTTGGGCCCAGGAGCTTGCTCACCTGGGGGTGGCTGGGCCCCTTGGCCAGCCCCACGCCAGGGCAGGGGCTTCTTTCGGACAGAGGAGGGGCCTCTGCCCAGGGCAAAGAAGGTCTTCCAGCTGCTGCCGCCTGGTTTCCTCCGCTTCTCTCCAATGACCCCCTTCCTCCTATGTAGGACAGAGAGTGAGCTGGATCAGGCTCTGGCTCGGGGCCTTTCTCCCCACTCTCCCCAGTCCCGGGCATTACTCACTGGTCTTCAGGTGAAGCAGGAGCCTTGGCCCCCTGTCCAGACAGCCGACCCTGTGACCGAGCCTGAGCCTCCTCTAGGGAGAGGAGGCGAGTGGAGGGTCCACTGCCCACAAGGGACTTGGGCCTGGAGAGGAGACAGCGACCTGGGGGAGTGATGGTGGAAAAGTCTTGTCAGTTCATCAAGCCACCCCATCTACCCTGCAGGCAAAGCCAAGCACAGCCCCCACCTCCCCCAGGAGCCCTGGCAGGCCAAGCCCCCGGCCAGGGATCAGCAAGGCAGGGACCCTGGGATGGGGGAGGGGGAGTGGTGGGGCCAGGGCGGGAAGAGAAGGGGAGGAGAAGGGAGCAGTAGGGGCATCAGCAACAGGCGAGGAGGAGGCGGCAGCAGCTGCAGGAGGAAAGCCGTCTCAGTTACCTCGGGAGGGCCCGGCCGATGATCCGTGTCCCGCAGGGGTCCAGGGTTTGTGGGGCAGGGGTGGGAATGAGAGAAGGGGATGTGGCAGGGGTTTCTTGGGAAAAGGTGATCTCTAAAATGGGGGAGAGGGGCTCTGAAGCCAAGGGAGCAGGGAATACCCAGTAAAGTGCCAGCAGATCTATCAGCACCCCACCCACTAGTCCCAAGAGGGTCCCAGAGGGAGCTAAAGGAGGGTGGTAGAGGTGCAGCATCCCGGGCCAGTGGGGGTTCCTGAGTCAAGGAGCTGAAATAAGAAGGAAGCTGGGGGATGGGGCAGGATTCTTGGGGACCCAGGGAGACTCAGGGCAGTAATCCTGGGGCCCCATCATCCCCCAGACCATGGCTAGCTTTCCTAGCCCCAAGAAGAGTGAGCTTCTATCCACCTCCAGGAGGCTCGGGTCACAATCCCTGGGGAGCAGGCGTACCTGCAGGATCTAGGCCTGCCGAGGCAAATGTGTCACTGAACAAAACATCCACGTGGCTGAGAAGAAATTCTACAACGACAGACTGGACTCGAACTTCACGAAAGGCAGCAGCCCCACCAAGCCCTACTGACTCCAGCTCCATTGACCTGCAGGCACCAGGAATGCAGGGCTTAGGGGGCCCCCAAAGATCTTAGAGGACCCCTGAGGTCACTCTTCTGAGGCTTGCAAGGTTAGCAGCTAGGATCATTTAATTCAATTTAGCATTAATTAATTAAATGCCTACTAAGATTAAGGCACTATGCAAAGATCTAATGGTACAAAGAAACCAAACTGCCTTCCCTTTGTACAGGGAGGGTGCTGGTCGCTTCCTTCCCAACTCACCGAAGCAGGTTGGGAGCCCACACAATGGCCAGGTTTCGGGCATGCATGCTGGTGTTGGCGCTGTGCTGGGCCATCCGAGAGAGGTGTCGAAGCAGGTATTCCAGGGTCCTGGAGCGGGGTAGGGAGGGAGAAGGCTCACTCATCGAGAGTCTCTCCAACAGTGACCCATCACCCCCTGCCCCCAGCCTACCCCATCCATACCGGTAATGAGGTGGGGGCAGCTGCTGGATGACATCATGAACCCGGACCAGTCGCTCCTCCTCCCCCGGCACAGACATGGCCTCCTGGGGAAAAAGGGTGAAAGAGAATGGTGTGCGCAGCCTGGGGCTGAGGCCTCATGCCTCGGTCTTCCTGAATGGCCCCCTTCAGACTTACACTGAATTTTCCGTAGAGCTGGTAGGTGAGTAGGGGGTTAGGCAGCTCTCGGAAGTAGAGTTTGCAAAGGGAGGAGACACTGTGGATGTCCTGTAGGAAGGCTGGTCCACTCAGCTCTGGGATCCGCTCACTGTCAAACTCATGCCTGGGAGCCACAAGAGCAGAGAAGCCTTCAGAGCTCCGGGAGCCTCTTTTCACATCAGGGCCCTGACTGCCTGTGCTCCCCTCTCAAGGCCTCCCCCTCCACCTGGGCTCCCCTCTCAAGCCCTCCCCCTCCACCTGGGCTCCCCTCTCAAGGCCTCCCCCTCCGCCCGGGCTCCCCTCTCAAGGCCTCCCCCTCCGCCCGGGCTCCCCTCTCAAGCCCTCCCCCTCCGCCCGGGCTCCCCTCTCAAGGCCTCCCCCTCCGCCCGGGCTCCCCTCTCAAGGCCTCCCCCTCCGCCCGGGCTCCCCTCTCAAGCCCTCCCCCTCCGCCCGGGCTCCCCTCTCAAGCCCTCCCCCTCCGCCTGGGCTCCCCTCTCAA
>NW_027187400.1:40587589-40608218 GCF_028583685.1 Petaurus breviceps papuanus
GGGCTCCCCTCTCAAGCCCTCCCCCTCCGCCTGGGCTCCCCTCTCAAGCCCTCCCGCTCTGGGCCGCTCTCTCCCCCTCCCTCCCTACCTCAGTTTCTGGATGTTGGAAGAAACACCTGAGAGGCGGTAGATTCCATCCACAACCCCATGGGCCTCAATGAACTCTGAGCAACAGCGCAGGACTTGGGGAACTAGAAAGGATGATGGGGCCGGGGCAGAAAAGTCCATGATGAGGTGAGGGGGGTGAGCATTATAAAAGGGGCGGGTGAAGAAGAGAGCCAAATGCATGGGGATGCCTCACAGGGGATAAGATTGGGGTGGTCTCCGGAGGGTCGTTTTCACTTTTAAGTTACTGACTGGGAGACACTTTCTCTGCAGACAGCACTTCCTAAGAGAGTCTGCTGGCTCTGGAATTAGATGAAACCTCTATTCGAATCCTCTCTGGCCCTTACTAGTGATCATGAGGTCAATGACTTAATGTTACTGAGCCTCAGTTTTCTCCTCTGTAAAATGGGGGTAATACCTGCAGCACCTGCATCATAGCATTGTTGAGAACGTCATGTAAACTCCAGCTCTCACAATGTACCCATGGGGAGAGAACACAGAGGACTGGGAGGCTAGGGAGTGACCCACTAACTCAGGGCCTGGGCCAGGACCTCACCATCTTGGCCAGAGTTGCTGAGGTGCTCCCCAAGGTCACACCCAAAGACACGCTGCCGAAGGATGCCCCGCTGCCTCAGCCTCTGACGAGATGGGCGGGAGCGGATGAAAGAACGGAGGAGGCCTGCAAGCTTTCCTCGGGGCCGGGGCACTGCTCAGTGGTGGTTGTGGTGGGAGAGAAACAGGGGACTCAGTTTGAGGGAAAGGCCCAGCAGCAGAGGGGAGGGGTGGGCTGGGACAGGGCCCAGGGGATGAGAGCCCCAGTTGTTACCTGACGTGAGAGAGGGAGGGCCCTCCCTTAGGGGAGCTGGGATGCTGGAGGAGGGGCCATCAGGATCTGTGGGGGGAAACCAGCATGGATGGCTTGAGGTCCCTACCCCCTGCCCCACCCTCTCCCCTGGCACTGCCCACTTGTTGTTACCAGCTTTGACCCCCAGGCCTGGTCGCTCGGTGAATAGCTCCACACACTCACTAGGGAAGAAACCAACCTAAGGGGAAAGATCAAAAGCCAAAAGTCAGATGGTCCAACATTCTTCGAGGTCCTTGCCCTCTTAGGTTCTCACCGGCCCCCTCTTTCTACCTGGAATCCATGTTTCCCACGCCACCAGCTTCGGTCCTCTGTGGGTGGCATGTCAATCACAGAGACAATGTCACCAACCTGAGAATGGGGAGCAAGTGGGAGTCAGAGGAGGGTCAAAATCCAGAACAGGCCCTGCAGTCCCTTCCCCTGAAACATTACCTCAAAGGACAGCTCATCTGGGGCCTGGGCTGTGTACCGCTTGACCACATGCGCTGCAGCCACCGCAGGAACGTTCAGGGAGGCCTCCTCACTCAGTAGCAGCCGATGGCCATGGTTATCGAGCTGGTGGCGGGGCAGAGGGAGATGGGGCTGACGGCCCCACTGGAGGCACACCACCTACCACTCACAAGCATCTTTCCTCTCTCATCTTCCCAGACTTTGCCCAAGCAGCTTCTGATACATATATTGTGCCCCCCATCCCCCGGCCCTGCCCCTAAGCCCATACTCTTCACCAGAGCTCACATCTGCTTCTGGGCCCAGAGACACACAGACAGCCATAACCAGCTCTTTCTGCTTAGTAATTCTTTGCCTTTCCTGCCCATAGCCCTTTTGTCATGCATCCTACCCTTCACCTAAACACTTAGCCTGGCTCACTTCCCACACCCCAATCTATTTCCTTGCATCCTTCACATTCTGCCTCTCTCTCCCTCCCTCCCTCCCTCCTTCTCTCTCTTTCCCTCCCTCTCTCTCCCTCTCTCTCTCTCTCTCTCTCTCTCTCTCTCTCTCTCTCTCTCTCTCTCTCTCTCTCTCTCTCTCTCTCTGTCTCTCTCTCTCTCTGTCTCTGTCTCTCTCTCTCTCTGTCTCTGTCTCTCTCTCTCTGTCTCTGTCTCTCTCTGTCTCTGTCTCTCTCTCTCTGTCTCTCTCTCTCTGTCTCTGTCTCTCTGTCTCTGTCTCTCTCTCTCTCTGTCTCTGTCTCTCTCTCTCTCTGTCTCTGTCTCTCTCTCTCTGTCTCTCTCTCTCTCTCTCTCTCTCTCTCTCTGTCTCTCTCTCTCTCTCTCTCTCTCTCTCTCTCTCTCTCTCTCTCTCTCTCTCTCTCTCTCTCTCTCTCTCTCTCTCTCTCTCTCTCTCTCTCTCTCTCTCTCTCTCTCTCTCTCTCTCTCTCTCTCTCTCTCTCTCTCTCTCTCCCTCTCTTTCTCTCCTCTCTCTGACTCTGTCTCTCTCTCCCTTCCCTTTCTTGTTCTTTTTAGTGTCCGCGTGCAGGTGCATACACACGTACACACACACGTACACACACACACACACACACACACACACGGACTCCTACTTCCATCCAGGTAAGCACAGGGCCACAGTTGAGGTTACTGTCCACCAATCCAGAGAGGGTTTCAAGATACTGTAGGAGTAAGGGTACTAGCAGCTGGATGGGGAAAAAAGTGGAGCAGGGATTAGGTGGGACTGAGAAGCCTCCCTTCCCTCCATCCCTCACTGTCGAAATACTACTTTGCCCAGTTTTGAGGCATAAGGAGCAAGGCAGAAGGTGGGACTTTACCTGGTTCCGGGAGCCCTCCGGAGCTGGAGGTAGTTCTGGAAGGCGAGAGAACCGACGGTCAAAGATACAGCGATGGAGATGGCTATCCAGGGAGCGGAAATCCTCATAGCTTCGGACAACAGGCCAGGACCGGCCCTGGGGGAAAGAGTGATTCAAACGGTTAAAGTGACAGATCGGACTCATAACTTCAGGCTGGAGAAGGTTTGTGGGTCAATCTGTGACAAACTGGGAGTGAGGCAAGGTCACCAATCAGTTGGTAGGGCTGAGAGGCAAAATGTGGAATCAAGGGTCTTACCTGACAGGTCACCTGGACCCCAAACACCAGCTCATTATCACTAGGAAGACTGGAGCCTTCACGATCTGGAGATAGCAGCAGCTAAAAGGGAAAAATCAAGGACCCAAGGCCCAGGACATGCCATCCTTCCAACATTATCCCCGACCCCAGTGGCCTAAAGCCAAACACACAACACACAATAGGAGAGAGCGCAGGCAGATGGCAAATGGGCTGCTCTGGGGGACAGGGTCATCTTGGACATGGACATGGACATCTCATGCTGTCATGCCCAGATCAGGGACCCCAAGTACCTGAATGTGGCCAAAATCAACATTCTCATAGTGGAAATGGGCGCAGTCAGCCAGCCGGGGAAAAGGGCCACGAGGGGTGGAGATCCTAGGGATGTAAGTCACAGATCACTCTGAGCACCTTGGCCTAGGTCCCTAAGCTGAACTCAGAACTGGGGAGACCTGGCTGAGCTCAAGCTATGGCCTCACCTCCTACAATCCCAAGCAGCTCCCATTTCTTCCTACCTCTTGCCAGGTTTCCCCTTCACATTAGATCCCCCTGAAGGGGGTAGGGGCTGTACAGGCCCCTCCCCTGGACCATCCAGGTTATCTGTGCTTCTGGCCTGTGGGAAGAGAAAGATGCCTGAGGAATGCCTAGCCCCTAGCTAGAGTGTCCCAGGACCCGAGTGCTACAAAGGAGGCCCAAATGCTATTTTTTCAACGGCAGAACCAGAGAACAAGACAAAGTGGCCAAATTTGTGGCTGAAATAGCACTAAAGAAAGAAATCCAAGAGGACTTGAGCGTAAGCAAAGGCAGGGCCAGAACATTCCAGACACGGAAGGTGACACTCCCCTGTGCAATGAGATGTCAGGAGGCGCACAGAAGAGAAGTCGCGCGTGTGAGCGTGTGGGCAGGGCGAGGGGGAGGGAGGACTCTGGACAGAGAGAGTGGGGGAGAGGAGGCTGTAGGTAAAAACAGCAGTAGTAATTATGTAATGCTACTCCAAGCCAGGCACTGTCCTGATGCTTACTAACATTATCTCAACTTATCTTTGCATCAGCCCTAAGAAATCTGTGCCATTAGCCCTACTTTACAGATGAGGAAACTGAGACAGACAGACAGCGTCCTGCCCTGGGTGACCCAGGCAGTGGGTGTCTGAGGCAGGGTTCAAACTCCAATGACTCCGGTCCAGCTTTCTATCCATTGCACCACTGGCTCCAAGACCCCCCTAATATGGGACAGGAAGAAAGGATGCTGAAGGGGCATAGGGAGTGAGGCATTCTGTGCAGGCTGGCAAATCAGGAGGGAAGCTGGTGTAGGCAGAGCGAGCATCAAATAATGTCTGGGTTGGCCAGAGAAAGAGACGAGGGCCAGTAAGGGGAGGGGAAGGGTGAAAGAAGAGCCCAACTGGGCAGAGATGATGAGTGAGCCAAATGGGGCTGGGTCAGGGTGGGCACAAGCCCGGATAAAGTGGTAGAGACAAGACAGACATTGAGAATGGCCAGGCTGGAGGCAAAGGATGGCATGGAGGTAGAAGGGCCACAGGGCATAGGGTCAGAGTAGCAGGCTAAGGCTGTAGGGATGGGAGTAAGCTATGGCTGTCTGCGTGTGTGTGTTCCTGTGGCTAGAGCAGAGACAAAAGAGCACTCAGGTGGCCTGAGGTGATAGTGTCACCAGGCTGAAGTGAGAGGTCAGGGTGGGATGAAGAGGAGTCATGGGGGATGGAGCAGGTTGAGGGGAGGATAGATAATGGGAAGATGTGGCCAAGGCCAAGGAGGTCAGGCAGGGTTGAAGGGGAAGACATATCAGATTTAGAGGATAGAGTAAGCCTGACAGGATAGAAGAAATCTGGACTGAGGGGAGAAGAGAGCCCCACTGAGGGGGAGGATGGAGACCCAGGGAGGGGGGATGGAGACCCAGGGAGGGGGGGATGGAGACCCCGAGAGGGGAGGATGGAGACCCAGGGAGGGGAGGATGGAGACTCACTGGGGGAAAGATGGAGACCCAGGGAGGGGGGGAATCAAGACTCACTGGGGGGAGGATGGAAATCCAAGGAGGGGGGATGGAGACTCACTGGGGGGAGGATGGAGACCCTGGGAGGAGAGATTGGAGACTCACTGGGGGAAAGATGGAGATCCAAGGAGGGGGGATCAAGACTCACTGGGGGGAGGATGGAAACCCAGGGAGGGGAGGATGGTGACTCACTGAGGGGAGGATGGAGACCCCAGGAGAGGGGAATGAAGACTCAGGAAGGGGGGATGGAGACCCAGGGAGGGGAGGATGGAGACCCCGGGAGGGGGGGGATGGAAACCCTGGGAAGGGGGGATGGAGACTCACTGGGGGGAGGATGGAGACCTCCGGAAGGGGGGATGGAGATTCATTGGGGGGAGGCCGAGTCCCCGTCGAGCCGCAGGGTCCGCCCCGTCCCCGCCGCCCCCCACATCCAGATAGACGCCCCAACAGACAGCCGGACACCGCCCCCGCCCGCTCACCACCATGGCCAGTCGCGCTGCCGCCGTCACCCTGTCACCCCCGGCGGCGAGGGGCCCAGAGGGGACCAGGCCGCGCTCCTCCTCCCCTCTTCCTCCTCCTCCTCCTCTTCAGGCCGGGGCCTCCTCCTCCGCTGCCTCCACCGCCTCCACCGCCGCCATGGCGACACAATGGGGAGAGGGGTGCGCGGGCCGAGGCCACGCCCCTAACGGCCCCAACAGTCGGGCGCGCGCGGGAGGCGTGGACTGGAAGGGCGCCGGCCAGCCAGAGGGGCGGGCAAGTCCAGGCCCCGCCCCTCCGGCTTCTCATTGGCCACGGCCCCACAGGGCCCTGCCCACCCGGTGTGGCCCCGCCCTGTCGTGCCCGCATCCCAGGAGCTGTCCGCACCGGCTGTCAAACAAAGCAGCTCTTGTCCTGAGGGAGCGGGGGCTGAACCCCGAGGGGAGGGGAAGGAGTACCGGTGTCCTCCCGGCCTCTCGGAGGGGCCGCGTGGCGCCAAGTGGGGGGATCGCCGGCCATCAGAGTCCAAGCTCCTGACCCTGAACCGACGCCGGGTCATTGACTACGTCGGGACCCTGGACAGTTCCCTGAACCTCCCTGGGCCTCAGTTTCCCAATTTGTAAAATGAGGAGGGTGGTTTCTGAGGCCCTGTCCAGCTCTAGAACAAGGGTCGCTGTCTCCACAAGAGCCCCTCTCCTTTCTGAAACCGACCTACCCCCTACAGACTTGTAGTCTCATTTCCAAAATGTCCAAACCTTCTTCCCATTCTCCCCTTCTTCCCTGGGGGATGGAGAACATCTGCCCCAGGATCCTGAGGGCAGGTGCCCCGGGAGGGTCCGAAGAAGCCTCCTCCAACAGATCCCAACCCTGACCCCAGGCTCTGCCTTCCCTTCCTCCCCCATCACCGAAGAAAGCAATTCTGATGCAATTTATTGAACATTTATTCCTCAATCTTATGTCTGCTGGAGATCTCCTTGGGAGAGCCCAATGTTCCAGCTGGCTGGAAATTGGGTCCCAAGTTCTCAGGGTTCGTGGGCTTGGACAGGCGCTTGTCAACTTCCCTGAGGAGTTGAAGGAAAAGGGTTTGCAAAGAAAGAGGCAGGGGGTACAGGCAGGGACAGAGGATTGGAGGAAGGCTACATAGGGGCCCGAGCCAGAAGGCTCCTAGGAGTGGGGTGGGGGTGGGGGATCCAGGAGCATATCTCTCACTGAGGAGGGGCTGTCTGTGGGAATGTGAAGAACGGTCACCTCAAGCAAGACCGAAGTTCTGAACGCCGGGCCCGAAGCACCTGCAGCAGACCATCCTCTTCAAAGTCTGTCCCATCTGAGTCTGGGAAGGACAGGAACAGGGACGCCCTCATGGATCTCCAGGAATGTCACAGATGACCCACACCTGCCCCATCTCTTCCTGATGTTCTCACCTTCTGCAGCCTCTAGTAACCCAGAAGCCAAAGCTAGCAGCTCCCTGGGGGGCGGGGTCTCAGCAGAAGGGGGGGATTCACAGGGGGAGGAGGGGGAGTCTTCTGAAGGTCCTGGGAAGAGACGAGCAGCTACCACCTGCTCCAGGGTCCCTCTCAGCAGCGGCCCTGGCCTGGGAGCATGGCTCTTGGTACCTGGGTTCTGGGCCTTTCTGGGCCTGTGGTTCTGCCTCTTAGGCTCAGAGGAACCCCTAGAACTTGGGGAAAAGGCCCCAGACTGTAATCTTTTGCAACCTGTTTCTGGAGAGCCAGAGTGGAGATGGAAGGGGTTCTGACATGTAGCAAGGGAATTCTGAACTGCCGGCTGGGGACTTGGCTGGGATGCACAACATGGGGCAGGGGGATTTGGCTGAGGGTTACAAAGAGGCACCACAGGGCTTGGGTGGGGAGGGCATGGCTGAGGAAGACTAAGAGAGACTGGTGGCTTTGGCTGGGGAATATTGAGGGAAACTGGGGAACTTATCTCATGTGGACAGAGGAGAACAGGGCTCTGCTGAGGCCCATAGAGGGGGCCTGGGGCAACCTGCTGGGGTCCACAGAGGGGGACTGGCGAGACCTGCTGGGGGCCACAGAGGGGGACTGGGGAGACCTGCTGGGGCCCACAAAGGGGGACTGGGGGGACCTGCTGGGACCCACAGAGGGGGACTGAGGGGACCTGCTGGGGCCCATAGAGAGGGAATGGGGCAACGTGCTGGGGCCCACAGACGGGGACTGAGGGGACCTGCTGGGGTCCATAAAGGGGGGCTGGGAGGCTTGGTTGGGGGTTGCTGAGGGAGACTAGAGGGTTCAGCTGGTTGGCAACAGTGGGTCCTTGGGCATATATGTGGTGAGGCTTAGGCTGACCATGGGTCGTAGTGACCTGGAGAAGGAACACACAGAAAGATCTTTGAGGGGCTGTGACTCCCCTATATCCTGCTCCTATTCCCAAGTCCCCTGGGTGTCACTTGTACTTCATACCAGGGCCCTGCTGGTGAACCAGGACTGTACCTGGGGCCCATCTACACACACCTCCTGGGCCAGTTCCATCTTCCTTCGGAGACGCCACTGGGAGAGGATATCATCCTCTGGGTGGGCCACAGATGGCAAAGGGACCTGGGTCCTTGTCAATGGGGCTGTGAGAAAGAACTTTGGTTTCAGACTGAGGCCAGGATATGTGTGTGTGTGTGTCCCACAGGCCCACTGGGGATGTGGAAAGGAAAGGTGTCAATCTCACCTGATTCCCTAGGGTAGGGGCTTGCTCCAGGGTCAGAGGTGAAGGGTGGGGAGGGGAGGGCCTCAGAGCTGACTGGGATGGAGATGACTTCATTACTGCTGCTGGAAGAAATCTCACTGGCGGAAAGGAGCAAGACATAAGGGTCAGAGGAAGCCTAGGGAGGGGTCTGTCCAACAAGCCTTTCTTAAGCTTCTTCTATGCCCAGCCTGGCACTGCCTTGGTCTCTGGGCATTTGACTGTCTCTACCCATAAAAATCTTCTGTTCTAATAGGGGGCCAATGAAGATTACAGCACATACACAGAAGAAATAAAATACTAGCAGCAAACACTTATATAAAACTTTAAGGTTTGCAGTTACAAATATTTTCACAACACCCCATGAAGTAGGAACTATTATTATCCTCCTTTTACAGATGAGGAAACTGAGGCAAATAGGATAAAGTGACTTGCCCAGGGTCACATAGCTAGTAAGTGTCTGAGATATTCTAGCAGGAAGAATATTGGAGGGAGGGTTACATAGGCATGGGGGCAGGAGATGGAGGGCTGTGTATGTGCTACTGCCACTGGTCAGTTTGACTAGAATGCAGGTTAGGAGTAAAGTGAAGACCAGAAAAGGGCATGGAGGCCTGATTCCAGGCTGAGGATTTTCATTTTTATCATAAACAGCAACACAGACCCACTATAGCTTTGAGGGAGGGGAGGGGGGAATGCAGGGGGAACCTATGACTAGGAGAGGAAGTCACCTCCGGAGGAGAAGCTGGACTGCCCTGTCCTGGAGACTCAGGGTCTCAAGGTCCAATGCAGATGTGTCAGAGACTTCCAGTGGAGAAATGTGGCCCTGGGCCGGAAAAGGAGGAAAGGCCAATGGCTCAGGCCCCAGAAGGACGTCAGTCAGCAGTCACGTCCCCATTTCCCAGAGACATTGCTAGGGAGGGAGGTCCAGAACCAGAGGGTCCCTGCAGGCCTGCTCTACTATGGCCCCCTGGGACAGGAGTCCAGAAGCCAGGCTCTACAGGTCTTTAGGCTCTGAACTCAGTCTCCTTATTGCCACAAAGGAATGACAAATCCCTCATCCCATAAAAAAGCCCTCTGAGGGTCCCCGTTTTGGAGCTGGGCTGTCCACCCCCAAGCATCAGTCACCTTGTGTGCCCCTGATATGCAGGCTTCCATCCTAGACGCTCCTTCTCCCTGTAGCACCGTCGGGGTGGGGGTGGCTGGGTTGAGGCTGCCTCCTCTGGCCTTTTCATCTTCAAGAAACAACCATCACCAGCCTCTCTCCCAACTCTTTGTGAGATTCCCATCTAGACCTGCCAGTCACCCTCGAATTCAGGCTTGCTGTGGGCCCTGGTTCCCTGGGCAGGAGGGAGGTTGGGGGTCCCCGAGCAACGGACAGGGGCAGGTACCTGCTGAGGGACCAGGGCAGTTCAGGGCTGGGGGCTGCAGCCACCAGAAGTCAGCAGCTGTGGGGCCTGCTGCCTGCCGCTCCTGGCGGCTGGTGGGCTGAGCCTGCCGGAACCGAGCCATGTACCTGTCCCAGGAAGAGTGAAAGGGGTGAGGCCCAGTTCGGGCTGGGGAAGCACCTCACCTCCCATGCCCTGGGCAGCAGGCCATGTCCAGGAGGCTTACCTCCTCCCAGTTTCTGTTCTTTCTACTCACTTGGCAAGCACAGAGTCTCCTAATTGTTCTGTTTGTTCTTCAGAGGGATCAGAGGGGGATGAGAGGCTTGTGGAAGGCCATGACTCATCAAAGTCTGGGGATGTGGGGGCTGGAGAAGCTGGGGGGCTGAGCTGAGATGGTCGTGATGGGCTTCCCTGGAAACAGGGAAGAAAAGCTGGGTTCCAGGACCTCCTCCCAGACCTTCCTCCCCACCCCCTCCACAAACCAGCTCCCTGGACCTATCAGTAACTCCTCAACTCTGGTCTAGTCTCCACCATTGGGGTAGTCACTGAACCTGGCAAGCCCATTTTTTCTATTTCCTTCCTGCCTCAGGTGTGGAGGGTAGAAAACATCTCTCAAGTTTTGGAAGGCCAATTACTTTGACAAAGGAGGAAAGGGAGGCCTTGGGAAGTGACTTATTCAAGGTCACACAGTTAAGTGGTAAAAGGAAGAGCTGAGATTGAAACCCTTGCCCACCCTCCCTTTGACACAAAATCTAGCCCTGTCCATGGTTCCATTATATCTTTCAATAGGAAGAATTTTCCTCACAACATCTCAGGAGCCAGTCATCAGAAGATTATTCTCTCAGAACCATTTTACAGATGGTAGCAGCTTACTGACTTGCCCAAGGGGTCACACAACTCCAAGCCCAGTGAGTCCCCTGACTGCAGGATCAGCAGCCCGGGGGCTGGAGAACTGAGCAGGGAAGAGAGGCAGCTGTGCCGAGGTGTCAAGGTCACTCACTGGGCCTGGAGTCAGACCCTCTCTGTAAAACAGGGGTTGGGCTAGATTGCTGAGGTCACGTGCAGCACTACATTGTATGATTCTCTGACTTACCGTCTGATATAAGCCGTGGAGGGCACTTGGATACAGCCACGACTCCATGATTTATTTTAACAAACATTAAGTATCTATCATGGGGACAGCTCTGGGCTAGGAGAGCAAAGTCTCTGCCCTGTCCTAGCTTCCTCAGAGGATACAACACCCATACCAAAATGGGGAGGAGGCCCATAGGCACTTGGGGCCTGGGTCTTAGCGTCTCCACCTGTAAAATGTCTTCTTAAGCCTCGTTCCCCTCCCATGTGAAGTCTGCTGCTTCTCACACCCCACACTCCATCTCCCAACTCCATGCATTTGTCCCGGCGGTGCCTCATGCCAGGAACTCCCTCCCTTCTTACCCCTGCTCCCTGGTTTCCTTCTATCATCAGTTTGCAATCTGCAAGATGCCTTTCCCAGGCTCCTCAAGCTTAGGGCCTTTCCTGCAGACTATCTCCGGTGCTCCTGTCTTTGGTTCATACCTAGTTATGTCCCTCTGGAGAGCAGGGACACTCCTCTGACTTTCTTTGTGGAGAAGGGGTGCATGACAAAGAAATGCTAGTCATTGATTGGCTCCTGATGCACAGTCCTAACCTTAAAACGTTATGTTAATGGGAGGTGAGTCCCAGGGGAGGCCAGCGGAGAACGCTGGGCGTAACCTCTTGGCCGGGGTCCCTCTGGACCTGCAGGCTCGGCTTCTGAAACCGACAAGGGAAGGACTGCGGCATCGGGTGGCCTGCAGGGGGCGCCCCTGTGTTTCCCCGGGGACACTGGGGCTACGATTTATAGATGTAGAGAACGGCGGGGACAGTGAGGACCCACTCTGAAGATGAAGAAAATGGCACCGGGAGACGGGCCCGGAGCAAGGAACAACCACCTACCACAGTCCGGCTCGGGCCCAGCAGCCGGTCAAGCCTCCCTCCCGGTGGCACGCGCCGGGGGCGTGTCCTTACCGCGGTCCTGACCCCCCCTCCTCGGTCTCGCTCTCGCTCTGGGGACGGGTGGTAATGGCTCCGCCTGCTCGGGGGAATGGCTTCGCAGGAGCTGCCCCGGAAGGAAAATACGGCTAGGCTGGATAGGGAAGAAAGGGGCGGGGCTAGAAGGGCCAGGAGCGGACTACGATTCCCAGGAGGCTCTGGGGCTCTTGGAAACAGTAGTTCCCGCCAGGGGAAGCTCGCCCCTCCTAGGGCCCAGAGGCCCGGTCCTTGCCTGTTGTCCATTCCGCCGCAGGCGCCGCAGCCTCCGCCGCCGTCACCTCCTCCAACCATTCCTCTCTCTTCTCCCGCCTCCGAGCCGGCGCTGTCCGACGCTAAGCAACAGTCCCCTCAAACCCGCCCCCCTCACCGGAAGCACCGGGGCGGGAAAGGGGGCGGCCTCGTCACCCTACCAACAGCCGCGAGGTGCCGATCCTGAGTGCGCTTGCGCAGATACTGCCTTCGAACTGGCGGGGGGTGGGGGTGGGGTTCTATGAGGGCGGGACTTCAGAAGAAGGCAGGCGCCTTTCTATTGGCTACTCTTCTTTCTAGGACCGTAAATAGGGATAATGATTGACCAGGGCTGGGCCGCCAGCACTGAGTGGGTGGTTGGGGGCGCTCTCAGAAGGAGAGGTCCGGGATGCCTCGCGGGGCAAGAATTCTGCCCTTTCAGGGGATAGGACTCTCGTCCGAGCAGCCCGGCCTCCCTTTCCTGCCCAAGTCCTTGCGTGCTCGGGGGGTGCCTCGGTGCTGCGGAAGCCCCTGGCACAGAGACTGCTGCATCCTGCTCCCCAGGGGCCCTTCTCACTGGCTGCCCCCTTCTCCATGTCCCCAACCCCTCTCACCGGGGACCTTCAGTCAGGGCCACAAGTAGGATCCAGAGCTGGGAGTTCGTTGCTCCCATTTTACAGGTGTCGAAACTGAGGCCCAGGAAGTTCGGTGGATCCGAGCCCGAGCCTGGGACGCCGTCCAGTGCCCCGCGCTGGTCAGCGGGGCGCCCCCTTTGTTTCTTCAGCTGACCCCTCCGGGCGCCAGGCATTCCTGGCGCCCGGGCCAGGGTGCCCACAGGTGGCGGGGATCAGCGGGCCGAGCTATTTCTGCCCGTCCCAGATGCCCCCTGGCCCCGCGCCGAGGGGTACAGCGCGTCCTAGCCTCCCTCTCCGGGGGCCGTGACTCACCGCCTTGAGTGGGGGCAGGGTCGCGCACCTGGGGAGGGGGCAGGAGGGGCCCGTGTTAGGGGTGTGCTTGCGGACTGACCACCGGGCTCGGGGGGAGCCCGGGGTGGGGGCAGGGCAGCTGCGGCCCTTCCTTCCCTGGATGGGTCTGGACACGGTCCGAGGGCGGGGGAGGGCTGGACCTTCAAAGAAGAATTGTCTCCAAGGAGGCCCCCACATTCCCAGGGACGGGACGTCAGGGAGCTTCGCAGCCGCCCCACCTGGGGCGGGGCCCCCACCCCTGCTCCTCTCCCCCCTAGAGTCTTGGGAGCTGCCCATATTTATGGGCTGGGGAAAACAGAGCCTGGATCCCTAGGTGATGGGAGCGGGAGGTGCCATGATCCCTGGATAAAGAGGGTGCCCCCCCCCTTCCAAATGCCAGACCCATGGCCTCAGCCCAGCCCCCACGCGGGCAGGCAGGCCCCAAATGGAAACAGGACCTGCTAGGCAGGCTGCCTGCGTCACTACCCAGATCTGTAGCTGGGCCCCGGGGGTGGGTGACTTAAAGGAGCAGGCGGCCCGATACCCAGAGCCGCCGTGGACTCCTGCAGGGAGGTGCACGGCCACCGGCCTGGGACCTGCCGCTGCCCCACTGAGCACCAGGCGCTCCCTGCCCGTCCGGGCCTCCCGAAGCTCTCGCACGTTGGCATGGTTGTCCATAGCGCTCCCTGTCTACACTAACCAGGCCCCACAGTTCTTAGGGGAAAGGCCTTGGGTGGGGGTCTTAGCCATCTAGGGGCTTTAATAAACATCTGTGAACATGAAGTGTGCTCGCTCGACTCGAGGTCTCCCCTAATTGTTGGGTGTTTCTCATATCAGGGACTCTCCCTTCCCCTCCCTCCTCTCCCGGCTGGCAGCCAACTCTCCGGAATCCTGCTCAAGGGGGAAGGGAGGGGCTGGGAAGGCGGGGGCCTGCTATAAAGGGTACAGGTCCAGTGCCCGCTGGAAACTTGCTGCCGCCCAGCCTGACCATGGAGATCCCTGTACCCATCCAGCCATCCTGGCTGCGCCGCCCGGCCCCGCTACCATTCCCCAGCCTGACCACCCCTACCAGGCTCTTCGACCAGCGCTTTGGGGAGGGTCTGCTGGAGGCTGAGCTGGCTGCCCTCTGCCCTCAAGCCCTAGCACCCTACTACCTTCGAGCACCTAGCGTGGCCCTTCGGGCAGACCCTGGCTCTGGAGAGGTATGGCCCTTCCCAAATGCTCTCTAGAAGCCCCCTTCCTCTCCCCTCCTCTACTGACTCTTAAGGGCTCTTTTTTGCTGAATGCCTACTCAGCTGAGAGGGGGAGGCGCTTTTCTCAAGTCCAGAGAAGACCACCTGATTGCCAAAGGACCCCAGGTCAACTCTAGAGAGAACCCCTACTCCATTCAAAGGCTTGGGGCCTCTTAAAAGGGGGGGGCATTCCCCATCCTGACCCCTCTCTCCAGGAGATTCCTTTAGTCATATTGGGGTCATCTTCAGGTACCCCTCTGGATCGCCCTGGAGCCCTCCTTACTGAGCATCCCCAGCTGTACCCCTCCTGAGCTCCCTAACCCCTAACCTACAGGTGACCCTGGCCAAGGGGGAGTTTTCAGTGTTACTGGATGTGAAGCATTTCTCCCCAGAGGAGATCAGTGTCAAGGTGGTGGGGGGGCATGTGGAAGTGCACGCCCGCCACGAGGAACGTCCGGTACGTGTATGTGGGGGAGGCTGGGGGAAGGACAGAGGGCAGGGGGGAGTGGGGAAGGGGTGCAAGGGCATGAGTCACCCCGGCCTAAAAGGGGGACGCTATCATGTTGCAGGATGAGCATGGCTTCATCTCTCGGGAGTTTCACCGCCGCTATCGCCTACCAGAGGGTGTGGACCCTGCAGCAGTGACTTCAGCCCTGTCCCCTGAGGGGATCCTGTCTATCCAGGCCCTAGCCACCACCCCTGGCACCCAGGCAGCTGAGCGCTCAGTGCCCATTGCCCAGGGGTCAGCACCTGGGGCTAAGTAGGAAGGGCAGTGGGGCCGCCGACCCTGCTCCCCCATATTCTATGCTCTAACCACCAATCTCTGACCCCCACCATCACCCCCCAGTCCCAAACATTAGCCCTTCTTGCCCATGGACAGGTACAGCCTGTCCTTCCCCCTGTCCCACCCCCAACTTTCTCCCAGTTTTGTCCTTCCCCCACCCAGCACAGGCTCTGGAGAGGTCCTGCCTCCAGGATCCAATAAATGCAACGGGCCTCTCCCCTGGCTAGAGTCAGATGTGTGGGCCTTAGGAGGGGAAAAGAACAGATGGAGGGGCTGGGCTGGGGGGGACACTTTTATTGGGGGGAGGTCACTGGCGCTCATACATCTCACGCAGAATCTTCATGCTCTCAGAGTAACGCAGCTGGTTCCGATGAGAAGCCTCCTTCCACCTAGAGAATGACAGGCCGTCAGGGTCAGGGATGGCCTGGGATGGGGCAGGGGAGGGTGTTAAAGGGCTAAGCTGGGAGGCACATACCTCTGCCTGATACGTTTCCAACGTTCCATATTGCGGTAGATAAGGGAGGACATGGTTGGGACTGTCTCAGGGGGCTGCGTAGAGAGAGAGAAGCAGAGTCTGCTTTACAAATGTCTTCTTCCCCCTGTGGTCTGAGAACCCTCTGGTGGGTCTAGGCTCTACTTACTGGGTCCTCAGAGGCCTCCTGGCCCTCTGGCCGAAGTGGGGAGGGGATTCTGGGGCAGGGGGCGACGGGGGGTGGAAGCTTGTATACATCTCGGCCCTTCCCGTTGGTGACCTCGGTCCCCTTTGGAAACAATCAACCCCAAAGTCCCTGTGTCAGGTCCTGTGTGAGGAAGGTGAAACCCTCCTCCCTCCTTGCCCCTCACCCTCGGCATTCTCACCTCCTCATCCTCTGGCCGAGGAGGTGGGGGGGGGGCTGGGAGAACGCTCTGGCTCCCGGACAGAGGGGCAGTTCCTCATCCAGGCCCGGCAGATGGGGTAAAGAGGCGTATTCTCACTGAACTGGGCCAGGTCCACACTTCGGTCAAATAGCTTGATGGTATAAGTGTCTGGTTGGTAAGGGTTAAAGGCCATGCTGAACCCAGTGGTTAATCCAGCTCTCCCTCCCTTCCTGTCCCAGTCCCACTTTACAGATGAGGACACTGGGGTAGGCTAAGCTGGGATTGGACCTCGGGCTTCCTAACTCTCAGGTCCACAGCTGCCTGTCCTTGACAACCCCCTTCTCACCAACCAGCACTTACTGGGCCTCTGCTGTCCCCCCTCTGCAAGCCCGTCCTCCATCTCCTTCCTCTTCTTCCTCCTGTGATGGGGGAACCTGGCCGATGGCCTGCAGGGAACAAGGATTGGGAACTGATCGGACAGACAAAAGAGTCAGGAAGGACAGGACTGGACCTAGCCACTCCCAAGGCAAAAGAGATATCAAGGAGAACGGGAAAGGCCTCCTGCCAGGCTGTGGACTCATGACAGGATGAAGCCAGGTTTGGGAAGGCCTGGAATGCCAGGATGAGGAGGGTATGGAATATTTGCAAAGGAACAGAAAACCTGGAGCAGACACGCCTTGGTCAGACTGGAATGTAGAATGAGGAAGGGAGAAGAGAGGAAGCCCCCCAGATGGAACCCACATAAAAGCCACCTCTCCCCCAGCCGGGGGGGGGGAGCGAGCTTACCGTTTGCCAGCTGATGGGATAGAGCAGTCCCTAGGGAGAAAAAAGCCAATGTCAGTCCAGCCCATGGAGCGCCAGGGGCCCACCCAAACCTGGCCAGTGACCTACTTGCTGTGAGCATCTGAGGGCGCTTTCCCAGCCTCCTCGTCCAGCTGTTCCCTTTGGGAGACAGAATTACAGAAGGTCAAGCCTTAGGGTTGACCTCCCAACCCTCCTGGCTTGGCTCCCTCCAAGGTCTCCTGAAGCAGTCCGTTCTTCAGCTGGAAGGCTGACTAGCCTTTCTGTCCATCTGTCCCTTTGCTCAGAGTTCTGCCCCCCAGGGGCACAAGGCAGCCTGGAAGTCGAGGAACTAAGTCTCCTTGAGGCTAAGCCTCGCTTATCCCTTCACCAGCCCTAATCACTGAACTACCCCTTCTCCCCATTTTACAGATAAATAAACAGAAGCCCAGAGACATACAAGGACTCCCCCTAACACCACAAAGCATGCTGCTGGCTGGCATGAGAGCACAGCCCAAGGCTCTCTCCCTGAAGCTGCCTCTGATCGGGTAGTTTCAAAGCCCTCCCCCCCCCCCTCGGGACCCCAGCTTAAGCTTCGAGCAGGGCTTCCTTGGGGAAAGAGAGTCTCCTTGGCTGGACCCACGGGGGGCCCCCTGCCCTCACCGGTCTACATCACTCTTCTCCAGTAAACACTGCAAAACGGCATCCAGGTGGTTCCTGGCTTTGGACATCTCCAGCTCTGGGGAGGGGAAAGACCAGAGCCTCAGGCCACGTCTAGTCACTTGAAGGGAGGTCCTTGAGTTCCCTGTGAGAAAGCTGAGGCCCAGAGTGGCCACATGGGCAGAGCCAGGGTCTGTGTCACACAGTTCCCATCGTACAGACATGGGAGCAGGAAAGAGGGGGGCCTGACGAACAGGCCGACTCCCAGAGGGAGACCCCAGCTTGGCCAACCCCACAAGGGAGACCCCAGCTAGGCAAACCCTCTGGCTCGGGTAGACCCCAGCTAGGAGACCCTCGGGTTTGGGGACTGGAGATGGACAGGCTGACCCCAGGATGGAGACCCCAGCTAGGCAGACCCCCAGCTTGGGGCCTGCCCCCTGAGCTCCAGCCCCCTCCCCATGTTCTAGCAGTGAGCGAGCCCAGATGGGCGGCATCTGCTCCTTGGGGGGGAATCAGCTGAGCCTAGAAGTCCAGGCCTAGCTCCTCCCAGCCCCTCACCCACCAGAAGCGATCCCTGGGACCATCCGAGGGCCTCCCCACCCAGGAAACCTTAGCCCCAGGCCCCAGCTTTCCTCCCTGACTTGCTTGGTCACCAGGACCAAGGCCCCATCTCTCCCGGCTCCCTGGGGTCCTAGGTGAAGCTGGACATCCTCCCTTCCCAGGAGAGCACCTTTGTCTGTCTCCCTCCACCCGTACACGGCCCCCTGGACGCTCCCCAGAGGTCTGGGAGCCTCCCTGTGTGCTGGGGGGAGAGCAAGTCTCCACCTGTATCTAGCCTCAAGTCCTTCCAGGCACAGCTCCCAGTCTGCCTCCTCCAGGCAGGCCTCCCAGATCGCTCCCTCCCTTCTCCCACTCCCTCCAGCAGGTCCGGGACCCCTTTTCTTCCGGGAGTGCCCCTCCCCCGCCCCGGGCTGCCCTCCCTCCTCTAGGCAGTCCTCCCAGATTGCTTCCTTCTCCCTGTAGTCATGCCCCACTGCTCCCTGCTCCTTCCTCCTCCCCCTCCCTCCTTGCTCCTTCCTCCTCCACTTGCAGCCACTTGCACCAGCACTGCTCGCACAACTTCCTCCTCCTCCGGGCCGCCCTCCCAGATTGCTCCCTCCTCCTCCGGCGTCCCCGGGAGCCTCCTGATCCTCTCTTACCTGACTTCTCCACTTTCACCTTCACGGGAAACATCGCTCCGGTCGGGCTCCGGTTCCGATTGGGGCAGCGGGGTATCCAGCAGTGCCCCGGGGCGGGGACGGGGGCAGGGGTCAGGGGTCAGTGCGGGAGGTCCGGGGTCAGAGCTGGGGCTAGCCACGAGGCTGATCAGAGGCCACGTTTGGGAGGAGAGCTTCTCTCTCGGCCCAAGGAGTCCCACCTTCCCAGCCCCGGACGTGGGGACCGGCTCGGACTTACAGCTCTTCACCTCCGCCTTAGGCCACCGCAGCGGCTTAGCTCCCACGGTCTCCCCCAGGTCCTCTCCCCCGTTGCTTCTATTGGGCAGCAGGGCCGCTCGTCTACAGAATGGACCAATCAGAAGCCGACAACGGCCACCACCCGCTCGAAGCCCCACCCCTAACCATTCTTCCGGAAACCAACTAACGTCCCCCGGCCTAGCCGCGCGGCGCCTCATGGGAGGTGTAGTTCGTGCCCCGACCTTTCCTTCACGTGTCCCCTGAGCCCGGCCGCGCGAGGCACTATGGGAGGCGCAGGCTGAAGCTGCCGCCACGGCTCCTGGGACTTGTAGTGCTAACGGCTTAAAGGGGCTCCTAGAAGAAAAGGGAAGGAGAAAGGGGACCTCGCGCCAGTTCTGCGTTGCTAGGCAACGAATTCCGCCTTTTTAAACAACCGGGCAGCAGTTGACTTCTCTAGTCTAGGTGCATTTTACAGATGTTAAAAGTGAAATTTATACTGTTGGGTCATTCTGCTGCCAAAGGAGGTCAATTGTGAACTGAACCCATAGGGCTTCCAGATCCTGCCACCCCGCCTGGCCCTTGGGACCCTCAATCATCTGCCCGCAGCTTTCATATACTCTACAGTCCGGCCAAATGGGACAGCTGTGCCCAGAATCCAGCCCTCCCGGCTTAAATCTCCTAAACACCCTCAGCTTCAATCGGTCGAGGTGACCTTTCACTCAGGTGACCCTTCCAGCTCTAAACCTATGACCTTCTGCTCTCCCTCAGTCCATCCCTCATTCCTGGAAGTCAACCTTTCTACGTCTCTACTTCTCAGAAGCCTTGACTGCTTTTCCTACAAGGTTCACCTCAAATGTCACTTTCCACAGGAGGGCTCCCCGAACTACCTCCCAGGTGTTAATGGCATCCTTCCCAGGAGAATGTTAACTCCTGGAGAGTGGGAATGACCTACAGACCAGCACAGTGTCTTAAGACAGATATGGCTAGAACACAAGTTTCTGTCTTTCTTTTGCATTTGCATATTTTATTAATTCTCTGGGGCACCTAGGTGGTATAATAAATAGACCACTGGGCCTGGAGTCAGGAAGATCTGAGTTCAAATCCAGCCTCAGACACTTACTAGCTGTGTCTCTGGGCAAATCACTTCACCCTGTTTTCCTCATCTATAAAATGAGCTGGAGAAGGAAATGGAAAACCACTCCTATATCTGTGCCAAGAAAACCCAAATGGGGGTCACAAAGAGACACAATTGAACACCAAATACATTTTCTATCTCTACATTTGTGTGTCTTCTACCCTGGTGTTAAAGAGCTTACTTGCTTGGAAGTTCCCTCTACTAGTGAGACCCAGACCCTAATGGAATCACTTGAGCATCTTCCCTATTTTACAGCTCGGGAAACTAAAGCCCAGAGAGGAGGAAGGACTGGTCCAAAGTCACAGCAAACCAGTAAAAGGGTAAATTAAAAGCTAGGTCTGGACTCCAGAACCAAGCCTCTTTTCCCTATAATACCATCATCTCTTCTCCCTTTACTGAAGTACCCACTCCACTGAGAGGAAAATTAACAACTTTGGTAGTCCACGGGTGAAATGTGTTTTTGCTGGACATCATAGTGGTCAAACTTCCCATCACTGGGGCCTGTCAAAGAGATACTGGGTGACCACTTGTGGACAGGATTCTTGCTCAAGCAGGGTCTTTCCAGATTTGAGATTCCATGATTCTGAAGTGTGATTTCTCAGAGATTTCAGTTTCTCCATTTGTAAAATAGGAAGATTCCACCCCTCCCAGGTAAAAAAAAAGGGAACAGGGATCAGCAGAACTCATGAAATATCCTTTTTTAATTATTATTTTTTGGGAGTCTCAGTGGAGGCTACAGGGAGAAGTGGGAAATTAGTCGGAGACAGATGTTCTGGGGAGCCAGCCTGGCCAAACAAAAGGCTGGGGACATGAAGGATGTTAGAGCTTCATCTTTGGAAGCCATACTGACCTAGTGCTGTAGGTAAGGCAGGGTGAAGGGAACCTGGCCAT
>NW_027187400.1:40608318-40610645 GCF_028583685.1 Petaurus breviceps papuanus
GGGGGGGGGGGGGGGGGGGGGGGGGGGGGGGGGGGACGGGCCTTGGGAAGGCCCGATCAGGGTATCCCCAGAGGGATAGTGAAGGAGAGATAGTCGCCCAGAGCTCCCCAGCGGGCTCGGTTGATCTGGAAGACGGTGATCCAGGAGGTCAGCGCCACAAGCCAAAAGACCAGCCCCAGGGCTGAACGCCAGACGTCTGGAAAGGGAGCAGAGGGAAGAAGAGAAGGCAAAAACCAAACCATGCCTAGGCTGGCCAGGAATCTACTTACCATCTGCCCCTCCTCCCCGCGCCTCCAGAGACTTACAGCCCTTGATCTGTCCCTGCTCCTCGTAGGCTGGGGCCAGGAAAGCCTCTCGGAAGAACCACAGCACGTTGACCAGCCAGAGAAAGGGCAGGAGAGCAAACCCGCCTGCAAATGAAGGGGGTCGGGGGGGGGAGACGGGCATTTGGTCGGCCACTCCCCCCGGGGAGCGGGGGACGAGGGGCCCAGCCCCCCACCGCCGGCACCCACAGGGATGGGGTGCCCACGTCCCCCCCCCCCTCACCTAGGTAGTACTTCCGGCAGAGGTTCAGCTTCTCCTCATTGGACACCCGCTCCAGGTTCATCCTGGGTCCAGAGGAAGGACCGGGAAGGGCTGCAGGGAAAAGGAGACGAGTCGGGATCTCCAAGCGTACCCCGCTATCGTACGGGAGCCGCAGCAGGTACAAGTCACTCCTGTCGCGAGTGAGCAGGGTCCGAATCAGCGAGAGGAGGGGCGCAAAACAATCAACACCCCCACTTCCCCGACCCAGACCAGGTGGTAGAAGGGGCTGGGGGACAGGGCGGGGACAGTCCCCTAACTCACCCACCGCTTCTCCTTCCTCCTTTCTCAACGCGCTTGCGCCTAGTGCCACTGGGGCTTCTGGGGCTTGTAGTCCCTCCTCCGTACGCATGCGCCTGACAACTTGGGCGCCCTGTCCCTCCCCTCCAGCCCCCTACTCTCTCAGGGACTTCTCTCTGCCTCACTCCCAGGCGCAGCCTCTCCCGCCTCTAGACTAGGGGAAGGGCGATCCGGGACATCTTTCCCTCTCAGACACCGCCCCCTACCCGCCGGACTTCAATTCCCAGGGATCCACGCCTCAAAGCCACCCCGGAAGAGGCTTATATCACCGGAAGTGACGTATGAAGCAGACAGGTGGAGGGAGCGGGTGAAAATGGCTGAGTATTTAGCTTCGATTTTCGGGACAGAAAAGGACAAGTGAGAATCGATGGTGGTGGCAGGAGGGGTGTCGTATTGGGCTGAAACTCCGTATCAGCCATCGGAGTCCTCCGGGGAGGGTCGGCAGGGCTCTCATTTGACGGGGTCCTGGGGGTGGGATGGGTGGCAGGTCCCACTTGACAGGGTCCTAGAGGAGGAGTGACAGGTCCCACTTGGGGGAGGGGTGGCAGGACCCATTTGGCTGGACCCTGTTGGGGGAGGGGTGATAGGTCTCAATGTTGGGGAAGGGATGGCAGGTCCCAGTGCTGGGGGAGGGGTGATAGGTCCTGCTTGCTGGGGGATGGGTAGCAGGGTCCTAGGGGAGCTGTGACAGGTCCTGTTTGGTGGGGGATGGGTGGCAGGTCCCAGTGCAGGGGGAGGGGCAGCAGGGGCCCTCCCACCCATTCACCCTATATTCTCACCCTTCTTTCAGGGTTAACTGCTCCTTTTACTTTAAGATTGGGGCTTGCAGGCACGGGGACCGGTGCTCCCGGCTCCACAATAAACCCACATTCAGTCAGGTGAGGCAGTCCCCACTTCCCGGAGAAATACTGGGGTGGCCTCCCCTCTTGTTCTCCCTGAGCCTCTGTTCCCTCGCAGCATCGTTCACTTCATTAGCGCCCCCTCTTTGTCCTGTCCCCTCAGACGCCTCTGCTTTAGCGAAGGCCGGTCCTTCCGACCCCTGGTTGATCCCCGCCCCCCCTTTACCTCCTTATCTCCCTCACCTCAGACCATCGTGCTGCTCAACCTGTACCGGAACCCACAGAACACGGCCCAGACAGCGGATGGATCCCACTGTGAGGAGTGGGGCAGGGGATGGGCGGCTGGGGCTGAGGACCCCGCAGGGGCAGGGCTCAGGAGTCAGAAATGGGGGTCTGAATGTCACAACTGCGGCAAAGGCCCGGGAGGAGTCCGCTTTGGGTGACCCTTGTTTTCATCCCCGACCCCTCCAGGTCACGTCAGCGATGTGGAGGTGCAGGAACATTACGACAGTTTCTTTGAGGTGAGGAGAGCTGGGCCTGGGAGATGTTGGGGTGCAGCCTCCCCGACTCTCTGCGCCTAGCCTCCCATCTACCCTCTCTGACACA
>NW_027187400.1:40611045-40629650 GCF_028583685.1 Petaurus breviceps papuanus
GGAGGGTCCCGGGAGCGGTGGTGGCACTTGGAGCGGCTGGCGGGGTGGGTTGGGGGGAAGGGAGACCCCAGGGGCAAGGCTAGGCTGGAGGGGAAGGGAGTCCCCCCGGGCAAGGCTAGGCTGGGTTGAGGAGATTGGGTGGGGTCTAGATTGTGATTCCACCTGCCCATCATCTGTTGCCACAGTGAATGTACCCGGGGTGGTTTCTGCAACTTCATGCATCTCCGGCCAATATCCCGGGACCTGCGCAGGCAGCTATATGGCCGAGGCCCCAGAAGAAGGTATTTGGTAGGGAGAGAACCTGACCTGGCTGCAGGGAAAAGGGAACAATGCAGGAATGTGAACGGGGGAAGGGCTGCTGCCATCGCCTCTGCTTGACCCCTGAGCTGTGTGACCCCTTTCCCTCAGGGGATCATCACCCACAAGACCTGGAGGGGGACACCGCCCTCGAGAAAGGAACCGGAGACGATCACCAGATCCCCGCCACGGCCGCTTCTGAGGCCCCAGATCCGGTCCCCGAGAGTGCCCTCTCTGGCGCCTGTTCTCCCTTCCCAGGACGCTCACTGCTGTGCTCTTCCCCTTCTCTGCTTCTCTTCCACACTCAGACTTTGGGGATCCAGAGGTCTCCAGCCATTTCTCTTCAAGAGACGCGGGAGGAGCAGGAACCTTCCCCGTTCTTCCCCCAATAAAGTTTCATGTCTGTCCTTTAGTCTCTTTGCACTTGGAGTGGTGGGGTGCCTGCATCCTGCTGGCGGGCAGGGGCTGAGCTGGATGAGGAAGGAGAGGATGGGAAATGCCAATAGAGTTTTGAGGTGCTCATAGGCTCCCCGAAGATTTAGATCTAGCTGGAAGGAATCTAGATCAACCTCCTCATTTTGCAGAGAAACTGAGGCTCGGAGAAGTCACCAGGATGCCAGCCCAGGCCAACCCAACCCCACCCCCTAATGTGGATGACGAATTCTCCCCGGAAAGGGAAGTTGAGGGAGGGAGTGGGGCCCTGAACAAGACGACAGGACCAGCTGCAGGTGCCATGGGGTGGAGGGGTGGGGGGTTCCTATGTTGGGGTGGGGGTGGGGAAGCACGAATTGATATTTCTGGATTTCTGAAGGGTAGGGGACTAAATAGATTCCTGGGGACAGGATTGGGCATGGTTGACTGCCTGGGTCTTTGAGGCAGGAAGGGACAGAGCTTCAGTTGGGAGATGAGGGGGGTGGGGGTGGGGCTAGGAGCCCTGGGTCCTTGAGGAAGACAGGGCTGGGAATCCTGAAGACTAGATTTGGGGGACTGGGTTAAAGGAGGGCAGGGCAGGAAGCAAAAACCTTTAAGAACAGAACACAGGCCCCTGGTGGGGGATGGGTGATTAGTCTTATCCCTCGGGCCTGGACAACCACCATCTGGGTGGCGGGCAGGCGGAAACTCCGCTGAGGTTTTCTGCTGAAGCTCCAAGTTAGCTTGCTGAGGGTAGCGGTTAACAGCGCCTAGCCTAAAGCCACCTTGCTCGCAGGCTCCGCCCTTCCCCATGTGGCTCCACCTGCTCTGGGGGGCCACACTCCTCCCCTGGGCCATGGGGATCACCCCAGGCTCCAAGTACTGCGGCTTTCTGGAGTTCTGGGACCTGAAACGGCGATGCTGCAGGCGGTGTCTAGAGCGCTTCGGACCGCCCAACTGCCCGGGTGAGGGCCGCGGGGGGAGGCTGGGGCTGAGCTTGTGGGCAGACGAGGGGGTCCGGGTGTTACATACACCGTAGGTGCCCCTTCTCTCCCTCCTCCTGTCAGATTACGAGTTCACCCGGCATTGTGGGCTCAGCGACAGAGGGGACCACTTGGAATTCCCATTTGCTCGGTGCCCACCTGGGCTGTGCAACAGGGACTGGGCTGAGCAGTGCCGTCCGTGTCTGGACCATCCTCAGGCCCCTTCCCAACCCCCAGCAACCCGACAAAGACGATCCAGAAACAACTGTCCTGAGGTAAGCCCTTGGCTAGAGTGGGGATACCTGGGCCTGGGTGACTAAGGTAACCCTGCCTCCCCAAACCCAATCATCCTTTTCTGCCAAACAAGGAATCCATACCCCCCAAGAGTCAGTGCCATCGAGAAAATGTAACAATACCCACGAAGTCTTCAACAAGCTCCCTAGGTGTGGGACCAACCAGTGGGCCTCCTACCTCCCTCAAGCCCTGGCCATCCAAATGTAAGTGCTGCACCCCGTTCCGAGGCGTCCTGCCCGCCTCCCCCCCCCCCCCCCCCCCCCCCATTCATAGGTAGCCTGTATTCTACAAGTCTGTTTCAGCCTTTGCAGGGAGCACAGCCTGGTATGTGCTGGGCATCACTGCCCTCCTGGTGGGAGGCCTGCTTATTTCAGCAGCCTTGAAGACATTATTGGGGAAGGTTGAAAACAAGGAGAAGGCAGCAGAAGCTGGGGAAGCCTGCAAGCTCTTCCCCCTAACAGAGGGGTCTGGTGAGTCCCTGGGGAGGATAGGGGTGGGCACGGCTGGCTCAGGACTTCCTTCATGATGTCATGCCCTTGCCTTCCAGTGCCCCCCAACTTGGCACACCAGCCCCTCTCCGGACTTCTGGATGAGCTGGATGTTCTGGAAGAGCTGATTGTCCTGCTGGACCCTGAGCCAGGGCCCCTTGGGGGCTCTGCCTGGGGAACCACACGCCACCTGGCTGCCCGTTATGGCCTCCCAGCCTCCTGGGCCACCTTTGCCTACTCCCTGCGGCCAGCACACTCCCCACTTCGTGCTCTGCTGGAAACGGTGACCGCTCGGGATCCCACTGCCCAGCTGGGCCAGCTGGCTGACCACCTGAGCCAGCTTGGGCGTGGCGATGCCCTGGGTGTGCTGCATAAGCTTGGGTGAGGCCGCCAGGCCAGCAGCCACCCTGCTCCCTCAATGCCCTCCCCATACTCGGGTCTGCCAGTGATTGTAACAAGGAATAAATGATGCTGTCTCTGCACTTGTGGCTCTGCAGCCTCACTAGGGGGATGTGGGCCGTTTGCTGAACAAAATGGGCAGGGGCATCTCTCCAGGAGCACACTGGCACCAGCACAGGACATGAGTGCTGGGTCCTCACTTTACAGACGCACAAAGCGAGGAGGGCCCACACATAGCACGGGCTTCTCATGTGTCCAGCGGGAGGGTGGGAATAAAACCGACTTCAGCCCCAGACAGATTCAGAGGCTGGGGATCCAAACATTGACAGACTTTATTGTGGGGGGGAGTCCCCCCTGGGACCCCACCTTTTAAATAAAAAAAGTGCATAGAAAAGAAGGGATTTAGAAACCTTTGTACAACATATCTACATCCTGGACCCTGCAGGCAGGTGGCGAGTGGAAGAGGGCAGGCAGGGCTCCCTGGGGACACGTGCGGAACTTGGGGAGGTGGGTGGGGTCCCCTAGCTCGGGCTGGGGGGGTCAGTTGAGGAAGCGGCGGCAGCGCTTGGCCCCACAGTTGCAGGGAAGCTTGTTGCTGGCATCCTCGATAGGGAACTTGTAGTCGTAGGTGAGCTCCTCCCCGCGGAGGATGCGGCGCAGGGCGAAGATAACGATGTGTTTCTGGCCCTCCACATGGATCACCCGCGAGAAGCAGTTGGGTTCACACGAGTGGTTGATGAAACGTGCAGCGTTCCCATGCATGGTGGCGTCCACCACGTCAAAGTCATCCATGCGGAACATGTAGCACCCGATGCCCTGGGGAGGAGGGGCAGGAGCTCATCAGGACCCCCACCCCCGCCCGGCCCCCCCGCCCCGGCCCCCACCTACCTTCCCGTCGTAGTACTTCTCCCGCTTGTCTGTGAGCACTGAGCGGATGACGATGCCCGAGTACTCGATGACCATCTCCCCGGCATCGATGTTGCGTTTACAAAACAAGCCGCGGCCATGGATGGCCGACCTGTAGACCCCCACAGCCTCTTTGGATGTCTTCTTAAGGTGACGGAAGCGCATGGCCATGGGCAGCTCCAGACTGGTGGCCCGCCGGGTGGACCTGAGCTGCACCTCATCCTCCTCCTCGTCACAGGCGGCCCCCTCGGGCAGCACCCGATGCTGGGACGCCAAGAAGTTGAACATGTCGAAGGTGCATTTCCTGAGGGGCAAGGGCAGAGTCATCTCAGGCCACCTCCCAACCCCCCGCAGCCCACTCCTCAAAGCCCCAGCCCTGGGGCCCCCAGCTCACCGGAGGTAGACTTCTGCCCGGGCGGCACCGTGGGGATTCAGCGGAGGCTCTTCCTGCCCCTCCCCCTGCTGGTGGTATCGGAACTTGTAGTGGTGGCAGCGCTGGGCCCCCGGCAGCTGCTCAGCCAGGAAGATCACAGCATCGTGGTGGATCCCCAGGAGCCGGGCCCCGCTCATCCCTGGGAGGAGCCAAGGGCCTGGGGTCATGAGGGGCTCCCTTTGCCCCCCTGCCCCTCCCCAGAAGCTTAGTAGACTCCTCCACCCCACGCCACACCGTCCCACCCTGACCGCAGCTCACCACTGAAGGAGAGGTGCCTGAGCCTGGCATGACCCCGGGCCTCCTGGACCTTTTCGATCAAGGTCCGCCACGCCCCTGCAGAGACAGGATCATGAGCACTAGGGCCCGGCCCTGCCTGGCTCCCCCCCCACCCCCCCGCCGTGCTCCTCACCCCCACCCAGCTCACCCTCCAGGCTCTCAGCTTCCACACTGAAGCCATCTTCACTGCTGATCTCAAAGCGCAGGTGGGGCCCTGCCCGCCTGGGCCCCTGGTTCTCCTTGTCTTCAGGGGACGGCGGCTCATCCTCTGAACTGGATGCCTCACCTACCACCGTAAGGAAGGGACTTCGAATCAGACATCATTCTGACCACATCACGGTCCCTCACATGCCTTCCACAGCTCCTCACTACCCCCAGGACAGAGGCCCAACCAAAGCCTCCAGGAGCAAGGCTGTGATGCTCCCATCATCCCTCACCCACTCCTTTCAAGGAAGCCTGCAGGAGGCCAGCTCCTGCCCCCTGGGCAGGCACCTAGAGGCCAAGGCTCACTTCCCAAGCACAACGGTGAGAAGGCTGTGGCTGCCTGTCCCCTGACCCCCAGCCAAGCAGAGAGGGATGTGGGCCTGACCTGAGTAGTGGTGCCACTGGGGCTCAAGCAGCAGGTCCGGGGGGCCATCAGAGACCTTGGGGAAGCCACAGTCTGGCAGTGGTAACAATGGGGACCGATCAGGAAGGGCCCTGCGGAAAGCGGAGGGGGCTGGTCAGAGCACGGAGAGGCAGAGGTCAAGATTCTTGGCACCTGAGAGGAGAGCAGGTCACTCACGTGGGACTCTCTCCCCCACTGGGTTCCTCAGGAGCATCCAGGTCGAGGACTCCCCGTACAGTTGGTGTTTTCATCCGTACTCTGCTCAGTCTAGTTAAAAGGAACGCAGCGACCTGAAGACCTACACGTATGTTAGCAGCATCTCCCTCCCCATCCCTTAACGCACCCCCTCATCCCTCCCAAAGTTCCTCTGTGCCCCTGTCACCACTCACCCACTGCCCAAGGCCCCCAATGATTGGAGGGTACTCTCGGGGGACTCCCCCTCCCCATCCAGCCGGGGGGCCTTGTTTGGGGGGGGTGCTGAGGGGCTGCGGCCAGCGAAGGTCGACACCCTCTTGACTCGGATGGCTGGGCGGGGGGGGCTGGGGGGCCCACTGCTCAGCACCAGGGTCAGCGATGGGGGAGGTGGAGGTGGGGGGCGCACCACCCCCACCACAGGCAGCACACTCAGCAAGGGCCCAGGCGTGAGACCCCAGGCTGGGGTGGCAGTAGGAGGGGTTGGTGGAGGCCGTTTTGGCAGAGGGGGGGCTGGCTCACTCTCCCCTGCCATTTTCACAAACACCTGCCCCAGTTTGTTAACAAGAATGATCTTGGAGGCAGCAGTTTTGGGGGGTTCAGGGGCAGGACTGAGGCTTAGCACACGAACTCCAGGAGCCCCAGGAAGCCAGGCAAACGTCCGGGGGGGATCAGTTGGGGTGGGAAGCGGGGCTGGAGGGGCCTGGCTGCCATTAGCTAGTGAAGGGGGTGGGAGGGGGGGGTCTTCACCAGGACCAGCCCCACCCTCGCCAGCTCCACCTAGGTTCTTGAGTACAAACTCCACAATTTCTGAAGGAAGGTCCTCAGGGGGCCTTGCCCCATCCCCTCCTCCCCCCCCACCCCCTACCCCACCCACCCCTGGCCCTGAAGGGGGGGCTTCCTGGCCCCGGGGCTGCTGGACGGCCTCAGCTTCACTGTCCGTGCCATCATCCACTCCATCCAGCTGTTCAATCCTGGGGGTTCCAGGTATGGGACCAGGTGGCAGGACAGGCCCAGGCACCACAGTGGGGGGGAAGTGAATGTAGTGGGCAGCAGGGCCAGCCTCCTCCTCTGAACTATCCCCAGGGCCCCCCCGGCTACTGCCCCCAGCCCCCTCGGCCACAATCTCCTCCTCCTGGAAGGGTTCAGACCCGAGCAGGCTAGCCGCAAAGTCCAAGTCAGCTGCACTCAGCCCTGGCACCACCTCCATGTCCTCAAAGTCAGGGCCCAAGTCCTCAGGAGGAGGGGGTGGGGAGGAGGCTGGACCAGGGGGAGCCAGCTCCCCTGAGGTAGGCATGAGGGCCTCGAGGGCTGAGGTAGGAGGGGGCACCCTGAGCTGAGGAGTGGGCCTGGAGGGTGGAGAGGCCCATCGTGGCGGTAGCCGGGAAGCCAGGGGGCTGGGACGGCGGGAACGTCTTGGGGGAGCTGGGAAGTCGGGATCGCCAACTGTTGGGATGTGGTGAGAGAGAGATGATGGACTTCCTGTAAGGGAAGAGAAGACAGCAGGCTCAAAGTTCTAACCCCAACATCAATACAGCTCGCTCTCCCTCTTTCTTCATCCCGAATGACCTGTCGGTCTCCAGACTCCCCCAAGCCAGGCCCCTCACTAACAGCTGCTTTGTTCATACTTACCAGGGGAGGGGAGTGGCCAGCAGGAGACACCTCCCAGGGGCCTTCGGGAAGGTGAGTAGTTGGGCACTTTGATTCTAGCCCCTGAGACAGATCGGGGGACCGGAGAAGGGGTGATGTTCTGCTCTGGAGGCGGGGGTAAGGGGCCTGTGTTTTGGGCAGGGGAGCAGCGCTCAGGACCCAGGGAAACTGTGTCAGGTCCTGGTTGGGGGGACTCAGCTCCAAGCAGCTCTGAAATAACACGACAGACAACATTAGGTGAAGAGAAAGAGACAATGGGTTGGGGAGGGGGGAGGGGATGAAGGTAGCCCATCCTATCTGTCCACTCCTTTGCATCTCTCTTGGGAGCCATCCTTTCTCCCCCAGGAGCAATCTCAGGGTCCGATTCCTCCTGGCTTCCTTCCACTTCACTCACTACTCCCCCAACACAGGCAGCATGCCCTCAGGCTCAAGACTTGGTCAGGAGCTTTTCTCCTCACATTTTTCTCTAAAAGAACTTCAGGTGTGGAAGATGCAAGGTAACCTTTCAATTCTGCACCTTCAGAACCAATCACTCTGCTCCTGCAGACACGTTCCCCTCCCCAAGCTCATGTGTCCAAAACAACCTTTCGGATCTCTTCCACTCACTGGGGTCTGACAGTGTCCTCTGCCCCCTTCTCTCCGTTTTGCTAATTATGCCTCAGTCTTTCTCTAGTCCATCTCATTTTTAGCAGCAAAGCCACCGATCACCTGCTCTGGTCAGGCCGTGGCCCCCAACCCATCCTTCCTCCTCTGCTCTTTTAGCATTACGGGAGATGTATTAATCACTCTAAGGGAATAAGGCATTGCTGCCACCACACCCTCTTCTGGCTCAATGAAAATCCAGGCTTCTTACTAAGCCACTCAAACCCCAGCTAAATACCCAAATCTGGCATTCAGGGCCTTGGACAGCCTGGCCCATCCCCTACCCTTTCCAATTCCCACCAGGTCACCTTTGGCTGCTATGGACAGTGCCAGCTCTCTGCCTTGGCTTTGTCCAGTCTCTCTGTCCTACCCCCAGCCTCCAAGATCCAGCTCAAGCCCCACCTGAGGAAAGCTTTCCTTGACATACCCAGCTCCCCTTCTCTCCAGGTCCTCTCCTTCTCATGAATAAGCTCAGCAATTGTGAGGGCACATCATTGTTGCCTCTAACACCAGACCGCCAAAGGCAAAAAACATGGCTTCCCACACTCGTCTTCCTACCACAGCAGCTAATACAGAGCTAAGATGCCAAGCGGAGTAGAACTGCCATCCATAAGGGAGCAAGACAGTTCCTACAAGGCAGCAGCAGGACGTACCTGAAGCAGGGACAGGGCTGTGCACAATGGTCCGATTCTCCTCCGCTGCCCCTGTGTGAGCAGGCTCCTCCCGAGGGCCCCGGGGTCGATACTCTAGGATCCGGCACCGATACCAGCAGCGCCGACGGGCATCCACTGTGCTCCAGTATAGCCGTGAGCACCTGAGAGACAGAAGAGCGAGCTCAGGAAAGCTTAGCACCAGGTCACCGTGTCTCCCTTCCCCCACACCCAGCATATAAGGAAGGGCCTCTCACTGGTAGCCAATAGGAAAGAGTCTTCCCTCGCAGTCAGACAGGTCAGACAGCGTCCCCAAGGAATCGATTCGGATAGAGCCTGTGAGGAGGAAGAGCAAGACAAAGACAAGACTCTTGGGCAAAGGGTGGACGAGGGGAGTCTCACCAGTGACCATGCAGGAGTTGGGGAAGGAAGGAGAGGGGGAGGGTGTCTCACCAATGAGCACATTGATGGCATCTGGCTCTAATCCTGTCAGAAACTTTCGCTTGAAACTGATGCCCTCAAAGTCAACATAGACCCGGCGGAGAACATGAAAGCCATCAGGAGTCACAATCTCCTAGGGGTGGGGGAGTGGAAGTGTGTCAGTAAAGTCAATGGCCCACAGGGGCATGACAAGCAGAGGTTTCACAGACACAGAGTGTTGGCAGGAGAGTCTCTGGGCTTCACAATGGGGGGGACCTCAGCACAGCATTGTACCATATGAGGGAGTGACATAAGAGACAATGAAGGGGTGACTTAAAGAGGGCAAGAAAGAGGGATCTAGAGGATTTGCCCCTACCCTGAAGGCCACAGCCCCACCTTGCCATCCAGGAGGTCCGTGTGTTTTTGGCAAAAAACCTTCTTGTCATCCTGGAAGATGCAGCAGCTGGCGCGGGCACACATGAAGTGGAAATTGCTAAGGCAAGAGGACAAGCAGCAGCCCACAGTGGCCCCAGGCTTCAGGCAGAGTTCACACCTCTGAGAAGGGAGACCGGGGTTCATGGACAATTCACACCACCAAAGGTAACCGCTCTAATCCCAATCCTTTCCCCCACAAACCTCTCCTGAAAGGATTAGAACCCCCGAGCCCCAAGATAACAGCTAAGTCATAGAGCATTCTGAGATTTGCAAAGCAGATTACATGCCTTCGTTTTAAATCTTGCAATAACCCTATGAAACAGGACCTATAGGTATTTCTCTCATTTTCCAGACAAGGAGGAAGGCTCAGAAACACTGAATGGCCTGGCCCCAGTTGGTGGCAGGTCCCAAAGTCTAACTGGTTCCTAGCCTCTCACCATCTGCCGGCCTCGGGCTACAGCTGCATGAACGTTCTTGAGGGAGCCATCATTCTCCTCAAACACTTCTGCTGACCAGATGGCACAATTGACGTGTGTCCACTCATTCTGTCCAATGTATAAGAGCCGTCCAGCCTCCTGGGGGAAGGTGGGGGAAGAGGCTCATAAAGTGGGAGGGGAAAGGGGAGGATGCCAGGGGGGGCTGCACCTGGTATGGGATTAGGGAGTGAGTGCTGCCCATCCCCAAGGCTGCCTCTTTTACCTTCGAGTCAGCATCTCCACACTTGAGGCAGAGGGCACACTGGCGTGGGTCCTCGAGATGGGGATCCAAGGCTAGCTCCTTTGCCTGTGTAGCTATGAAGTGAAGAATGCTATCAGGGCCAAGGCTGCAGCATCCTGGCCTCACCCCCTCCTCAACCCTGTACAGCTTAGGCACTAAACCTCTAACCACCTCCAGAGGTCTCTTCTCTACCTGGAATGGCACCTCCGCCAGGGGGCTGGCCAGAGACTGGGCTCTCAGATTCTTGCTGTCTCCACTGGGCATAGATATGATCCGCAGATGGGGGCAGAACTGCATTGGGCAGTACTCCACTGCAGAAAGCAGGGAAAACAGTCACTGAGGGAACTCAGCTGCCCCAGGACTAGAGTGAAAATTCTCCTGCCAGGTTCCTCACCCCCTGGGTCTCAAAGCCCTGCTTACTTGGGCAACCGGGTACTCCGTCTCCAATACTTGGGATCATGGGCATCAAACCAACCAAAGGCAGACTCTAGTAGCTAGGGAAAGGAGACACAGGAGAAGAGGAGAGGGGGGTCAGTAAGGTGGCTGGAAGAGAAATGGAGAACTCTTTTCCCAGGCTACAGTCTTACCTTCAGTAAGAGCCCCTTGGCCTGCCCGACAGCACGGCGCTCAGGGGCCTCCCCTTCCTCCATATGCCTCATCAGGATACCGACCACATCCTCCATGAAGCTGTGCTATAAAGGGGTGGGGGGCTGTTAGAGAAGGGCCCTCCTTGAATGCTCAACCACCCCAAGCCCAATCAGTGCAGGCCCACCAGCCCATACCACAGAGCTATAGTGTCCATCTTCAAAGAGCTGGCTCACTGCTCGGAGGTCACAGGGTCCTCGGTGCAGCTGCTCCCCATCCTGTCCACACTGCAACAGTACAGGAAGTGAGCACCTCCCTTTAAGAGTCCTCTTCCCTCTCCCCGAGAGGCCCTCCTCCATACCTGGGTGCACTGTAGCAGAGGTCCAGTCACCTTGGCACTCAGTAACCCTTGGAGTACCTGGTGCAGTCCCCCCCGGAGAGCCCCGTCCAGGGCTTCTCTCCATCGAGGAGGGGCTGTCCCAGCACATGGCCCACATGTATATAGCACCGAGTCTGGCAGCCCAGACAAAATCTCGTAGCCCTCATCTGAAAACGGGCAGGAATAAGGATGAAAGCGGTCAGTGAAAGGCTGTGAGACTGCAGCTCCCAGCAGCCCTCAAGAGTAAGACACTGGAGGCTGGGGGAGTTGTGCCCAGGGAGCTCGTGGGATGTAGAGTCCACTCACCCTGAAGGGGAAGGGGACTGGGGCCCATCAGAGAGAGCAGGGCTGGGGTCCAGGGTGGTCCCCCCACCCACCTGAGAGGCCCTCGCACTTGGCATGCACCCAATGGTCACACTGGGCACACTGCATCATCTTGCTCTCATAGTCATTGTCCTCATAGCAGCGTGTACAAATTGGGCAAAAGTTTCCTGTGGGAAGAGATGGGGGGTTCAGCAGGGACCCTCTCTCTCCACGAGCTCTGGGTCCTCCTGAAGAGTCTCTACTCCCAGAGGAGCTCATCTCTACCCATCCCCCAAGGTTTGTACCTTTCTCAGAGCAGGGTGGGACCTACCACCCAGGCCCCACCCCTCCTTCAACTGTGGGCTCCTCTACCCACACTCTACTGCTCTCCTTAAAAGATTCTGCTGCAACTACTATGGAGACTGCCCAGACCCCACCTCCAGAGGCTCTCTACCTTTCTCATAAAGCTGGGTACAGCCAGGGCAAAGACTACACTCTCCTGACCACTCGCTGTCCCAGTTCTTCCCAGGAGCTGCTCCACAGCTTTTACACCGAACACAGGCTGAGCAGATCTAGAAGGACAGGACAAGAGTGGGAGGTCAGGGAGATGTGCAAAGTTTTAGGTTAGCTGAAAGGTAGAGTCAAAAAGACTTGAGGGTAACAGATGAGGCTGGAGCAGAGGGATGGCTGGGCCAGAATCTCTTACCCAGTGGCGCCTTTTACGTGTGGCCCGAGTTGGGTAACTGGGCCCCAAACAGGCAGGGTGGTAGGCATGGCGGCAGCGTTCACATTCCAAGAGGTGCTATCACGGTTTAAGATGAGAGAGAAAGTCACAATCCTGTGCCCTGGCCATCAACCCCCCACCCCCACCCCAAAGGCCCAACTCTCGAACCTTAGTGCTGCGGCCCTTCCGCCCACAAACGTGGCAGAACTTGCATCGGCGGCAGCACCAGCTGTCATGGTGCTGAGGGAGGGGCCGCTCTGCCTCCTCTAAGCAGAAGGGGTGGAAGGGGTCACAGCACACCTGGCAAAACACCAGCTGGGGAGAGAAAGGTGATGCTACTGTTGCTGTAGAAGGCTAAAGAATTAGGGTATACTTAGGAATGGGGGGCTCTGGGGGACTGAGAAAAGGGCAGCAAAAGGCACAAGCGAGTGCACGACTGGGAGGGCACAGTGGTTGTTATAGGGGGCAGGGTGGTCTCAGACCTCATGTAAGCCTTTGCTGGCACAGAGCAGACACACGAGGGGAGGACCCCCAGGCACAGAAGTGAGCACGCTCAGACCACCCATCAGCCAGACATTTTCCAGGTCACAGTCCTCCTGGAAGGAGGAAGGGATGATTAAAGTCAGAAGGGGGAGAGAGACCTATTTCCTCTCGCCTTCATCTTCAATAGCTGTAGCTCCTCCACATCAGAATTAGTTCCCCCATCTCAACTCCTCACACCACAAGTATTCTGCTTAAGAGACATACCACTGCTACCTCGAGCTTCTCATTCCAAAATGATTTTGCGTACATTTAAAATAGAAGGTTGGCACTTGTGTCCCTCTATCCCTCAGCAGTCTGACTCCCAATTGGACACCCACTTCTCAAGCCCTCACCAAAACCACAGTGCCTGATATACCTTGAAATCCACACGGACTCGGTGGATACCGTCAGGGGATTTCTGCTTTCCAGTCCAGCCATTGGGGAAGGAGGCAAAGGGTCCAGGGGCAGAAGTGTCCTGGGGAGGGGGTGGGAGGGAGATGGGCCTGGAGGCAAGGCAAGGACAGCCAGGGTGGGGGGGAGGGGATCCTGGCCGCACCCTCTTTTTCCAACCTAAGCTCCACTGTTGCCCTAAAAGACTTCTTAGAGGAGCAGGCTCCAAGCCCTCCCTTGGACCACTGTGCTCCCAAACTACAGTGGCTTCGATGCTCTGCTGAGCCCCTCCCTCCTCTTACCCAAGTTCTATACTTTCTTCAGGGCCCAGCTCAAGATCCCCCTCACACTTTCGTTCATTTGCTCATTCAACGAAAGTTCTCTTGTCCCAATCCATAACATTCACTTGGGCACATAACCATACACAGTATTTCCCCAGCTACAGATTAAGCTTTCTGAGGGGAGGGGCTATCCTGCCTCACTGCCTGCTCCAATCCCCTTCGCTTTCCCTAGAACTGGGCAAAGAGGGGCCCCCAGCAAACCCTTGCTCATTCCCATGGCACGATGGGAGATGAGGCTGACCTTTTCTAGGCGCCTCCGAGCCTTAAGCTGCACCACAGGCTGCAAAGTGGCCTTCCTGGGCCGGCTCTGCTCCTCAGGCTCCAGCAGGGGCAACTCTGGTTAAGGGAAGGAATAATGAGATCTGCCCCTCACCCAGTCTGTTCCTTTCCCCTAAGACCTTATGCCCTCCCCAGGTAACCAGGGAAACCTAGTTATCTGAGATCTTATAGTCCTTATTCCCAGAGGAACACAACTGAGGCTTGTCATAAAGTCTGGCATTATCTGTGACCCACTAGGCCCCAGAACGTAATAAATAAGAAGTCCTCTTCCCTATTAAGAGCCCAGAAAAAGGTTCACCCATTATAGGTCAGGGAGCTAGGGGAAACCAGTATGGACAGCAGTAACTGGCCCTCACCATTTTCTCGAGGGGCACGGCGGCGGGAAGCTGGGGGGACACCTGGGTCTGAATCATCTGAGTCTTCAAAAATATCATAGGAAGGCCGCTGTTTGACACAGCGACGGGCTGACTTGCGCTGCAGGAGGGGATCCTGCTCTTCAGACCCAGGCGGGGCCACTGCCTCCTCCCGGGGCCCCCCACCTCCTGACCCCCGACGTGAGCTGGGAGGCCCAGGAGAGGCTTCCAGGGATTCATCTGAATCCCAGGGTAACAGTGTCTTCACCATTGTGCGGCCTGTGAGGACAGGGGGATAATGGTGTGGAGGATAAGAAGCACAAGTATGGGGGGGGGGGGAACAGGACATAGAAAGCGGTTGATCAAGTAAGGCAGAAATGAAGTAGAAGGGAATAAGTGGGAAGCAGGCAATGGAAGGAATGTGGGAACAAGATAGGTGCAAGAGAGTGAAATAGGAAGGATGGAGAAGAAATGGAGCTGGGGCAGGGGGTAGAGAGAAGGAAAAGAATAATGTGGCCTCGTCCCCACCCAGCTCCCTTAGTCACACCTCAGCCTAAAAGTGGGCTAGTGTTTGGGGGCTTTATTTCTTTGGGGAGAGGGGCAGGCAAAGCCTTTCTAGTAGGATGACATTACCTTTCTTAGCCAGCCGTTCCATCTTTCTGGCCTCAATCTTATCACACTTGCGGTACCTGGGAAGGGGAGTGGCCCATCACTGGGGGAGGGACTAAAGGTCTGGTGGAGAAGGGGGAGGGCAACCTTTTGGGATGTTAACTCTAGTGTTCAGAATAATGATAAATATAATGAGATTGGAATTCCATCCCAGTTGTCCCACAGGACAAGGACTGGATTCGAGGTGCTAAGACGCCTCAGGCCCCACTTGGGCAGAAAGGGTGGGAGTAGGGACCTCAAGTAATTCACAAAATGTTGAAGGGCATGGGGGTGGGGGGCACTCACAAGCAGCACTGGGAGGGACCCAGGATAACTCACAAGGAAGACAAGAGTAGCCCTAGAATAACTCACACACAGCACTGTTTTTTGGTGTTTGGGCCTCCAAACTTGGGTTTGTCCAGGCAATTGACACAGGACCCACAGTCTTGCAGCCGAAGGCAGCCCCTGCAGCGCCCACATCGAGCCATCCGCATCTTCTTGCCTTGGTGGGAGGGCAGAGAACGTCTCGGGGCATGTGGCAGGGCCCCCCCAGTCCCCGTGGAGCCTGAGCTCCCACCAAGGCCCGCTGGTTCTGCTTTTGTCCTTCGGGACCGTGATGGGAGGCCTTCAGTCTCAGATGCCGATGAAGTATCTGTTGTAGGAACAAGTGGGATCAGCACCAGAAAAATCTGTTCCCCAACATCAGGGTTTTCTTTTCTGACATTTGGACCCCCAGCACCCTCACCATCAGCAGCAAGGTCATGTCGCTCCCGAAGAGGCAGGGCACTGAGTCGAGGGACATCTTCAGGTACCATGGCTCGGGCCTGGCCCAACGCCACGGCAGCATGACGACAAACATGCTTGATTCGAGGGCCCTGTACTGGTGACTCAGGACCCTAGAAGAGTAAGCAAAAGATAAGCTGATTGCTTTCCTCGCTTTTCCAATCAGCTTTCTCTTGTGCCCCACCCTCACACCCCCAAGTCAGGGATGGAGTGTTTTCTCTCCCTCCTTCACTGGGAGTCAGTCCCTCTGTTATTGCATACCGGGGGTCTCTCCTTCTTGGCTTCCAGAAACTCATCCTCAGACTTGACAGCCCCTCTGTCAGGGCTTGGCTTGAGGGTCCGAACAGTCTCTTCTGCCTTCATTCCAGGACTTGGCTGGGGTAAAAGAGATGGGATCAGGGGTTGAAAAGTGAGCAAAGATGGGGATGAGGCAACAGCAGCTGGGGAGAATGGGCCAAAAAGACTTGCGTGTAACAAGAGACTTGAAACTCTGAAGTAGGGTTAAGAATGGAATCTGAGAGGGAAGAACAGGCAGGAGAGATGGAGACAAGGGAATGAGTGGACCCTGGCTGGCTGGAAGGAAACAGGAAAACACCATTCTCACCAGAGTTGGGGGCGCCACCTTCTGCTGGTGCTGTTGCTGATCAATCTTAAACAGCTGTACTTTAGCCTTCTTGAGAAGACTGAACATCTTCTCTTCTACTCCAGAGAGTGGAAGTGAAATTGTCCCTCGGGCACAAAGGCTTGGCTCCTCAGGGGGAGGAGGTGGCTGCGGTGGTGGCTGCTGCTGCCCATTGCTGGGGACCAGTGGGCCTTGTGGCCCCTCAGCCTTAGTGGGTGTGGTTGCTGAAGCGGTGAAACAGGGCAAGCTGAGGTGATTGGTTCGACTACCTGTCCGGGCCTCAGGCTCCAAAATGGGTTCATCAGCTGGGGGAGGCTCTGGCTCAGGGGGATCAGGGGGCCCAGGGAGAGGTGTGGCTAGCACAGATTCATAGATCTTCAGGTGGGCTTCACTGGGAGTGAATTGGGGAGCTCGAAGCAGAAGGGGTCTCCGGGATGGGGTCATGGGTGCTGGGGGTGGGGCTGGTGGAGGAGCTGGAGGTGGAGGTGGGGCTAGCTCCAAACTCAGTGAAGTCCATCGGAATGTGGGCTCCCTCAGAATAGAACGTCTCTTTTCAGGAAGAGGGGCTGGTGGGGGTGTTGGTGATCGGGGAGGTGGAGAAGGGGTAGGGGTTGGAGTAGGGGTAGGGATAAGGGGTGGAGCTGGAGCTGGTTCCTGGGGGGCTGGTGGAGAGACTTCCACAGGTGGCCGGGGAGGGGGTGAGGCCTCAGTCCTTGGGGGTCGGGGGGCCTCTTCATCCATGAACCGTCGAGGGGTCTTGATGAGACGGGAAGATCGGGCGCTCACCACAGGCATGATAAACTGGCGGATGTTTTTCAGGAAAGTGGTCCCCTTGGGGGGTGCTGTGGGACTCTCTTCAGAAGGCCCTGCAGGGGGGACAGGGGTAGGAGGGGAACCACCCTCCGGTCCTGCTCGGGCTGCCTCCCGTTCAGCTCGCTGGGTAGGGGTCAGGGGGGGCCGGCCTCTTTTTCGGGATCTAGTAGCTGTGGCCATGGGAGGCGGTGCATCTCCTTCTTCCTCAGGGGCTGGAGGGGGTGGAGGAGGTGGAGGTGGGGGAGGGGGAGGCGAAGATGGGGGAGGTGGAGGAGGTAGAGGAGGTGGTGGTGAAGGTGGTTTTTCTTCCTCTTCCTTGGTCACCTTTTCTTCTTCTACATCTTTTTCTTCTTCTTCTTGCTGCTGCCACTTCTGATGTTGCCCGCCTTCTCGGCTAGCCCCAATTCTACCTGGAGGGGCCCCCCGACGTCCCCCCCTTCGACGGCCTCTACCCCGTCCTGGCTCGGGTCCCAAGGTCAACTGTCCCATCTTCATCTTTTTGGCCTTGGAGACGAACTTGAGCAGGAGAGGGAGCCTTCCCCGGCCACGGCCCCTACCTCCTCGGCCTCCTCGACCTGATTCCCCTCTTTTGTGGCTCCCAGAGCCAGCACCTGGGGCCTCTCGACATCTCCACGCCCCAGCTCGTCGATTTCCTGGCACTACAGGGAGTGCTGGCTTAGGAGTTGATGTTGCTGCTACCACTGCTGGCAGCTTCTTCTTCTTACAAGAGCCCGGTGGCCGGCCTCGAGGCCGACGAGGGGTGGGAGATTCAGAGACACGGACCCGGGGGCTTGGGGGGGCCTGGGCCCTCTGAAGCAGCTCAGCCAGTACCTGCACCATCCGTTCTTTGCCAGTCTCACCCCGTCTCCGGGACGGAGCCTTCTGGGGGGGAAGGACTGCTTCGACTGGGCGGGGAGGTGGAGGGGGGGTTTTCCTGTGTTTTCGGCCCCGGCCTCTGGGGGTTCCACCTGTGGGGAGAGTGGTTGTGTATGGAGAAGGATAAGGCTGCATCCAATGGATGAGGGAGTGGGAACTGGAGCTAATAGGTAACTGGGACAGGTTATAGAGATAGTTTTCTAGAGGGTTAGGAAAAAGTCTCTGCCCCTCACTCACCTTGCTGGGACCGAAGCGCAGAGCGCAGGGAACTGGGGGCCACATCTTCATCTGAGTGGAAACCCAGAAACTCCTCCTGATGGAGGGGACCAGGGGTGAAGGGAGCAGTCAGTGCCAGTGAAGCCTCCTCCATATGACGCCACATTAGGCTGTACCCCACTGCTACCTTTTTCTAGTCTCTGACTAATAGCAATTAGGAAAAGTAAAGAAGTCTCTGGTTCTCCCCTGTGCTCCCACTCCTCAATTCATGACCCCAGTCCCCCACATCAGAAAGGAGTGGAGGCCAAGAGAACTTGCTAGAACAAGCCTATCTAACCACTAGAGCTCATCCTGGCATTCGCCTACAAGTGGCTCTTCCCTCCAGAAAAATTCCTAAAGTAGACACCAGGAACTCAGGCCCCTCAATGACAAGAAAAGATGCCATCCCAGCCAGCACAGGATCAGTTTCTCTCCTATGATCAGGTTGGGGCCCAGACCACAAGAAGCACCTTTGAAGGTCAATGCTGTGCAGCCCCTCAGGCTAAACATTACCATCAAGCTAAAGCTTCGAAACCCCCTCGGGTTAAGAAGCAGCACCAGTCCCAAATAACACAACAGAACAAAGTCCGGTAGACCGAAGTAGGGGGAGGGGGTGGGATCTAAACCTAGCCAAGCCTTCAAGATACCGCACTTCCTGGTTGTCACTTTACATCTCTACATCCAATTCCCGGGGAGGAGTCTTCTTTGTGCCTACTTGTCCACCCCAATCAGAAAGCAGGGAAACTGAGGTACAACGAAAGCCAGGGGTTTGGCCAAGGTCACATGGCAAGCCAAAGGTGGACAAGAGATGAGGATTCCTGGGTGTTCTCAACCTGAGGTTCCACCCACCAAAACCATGCTGCTTCTACCAGCTACTGTAGGGTGGGAATCCCTCTATCTTGTAGCCTACTATCTGCATACCCCACCCCCCC
>NW_027187400.1:40629660-40663328 GCF_028583685.1 Petaurus breviceps papuanus
GGAATCCCTCTATCTTGTAGCCTACTATCTGCATACCCCACCCCCCCAAAAAACTCGGAGCTCCTCAGGAACTCCCGAGACACACTTTGCGCTACAGTTGCTCCAGCCCCCCAAGGAGGCGGCGGGCTCCCCCACCCCCCCACCCCCCATCCTCCTGGCTGGGCCCCGTTCTCTCAGCCCCCTCTCCCAGGGCAGGGCCTCCCCCCCGGCCCCCAGGCCCAGCCCAAGGCCCCTTTTCGGCCCCCGGGGCGCTGCCGGCCCCTCTGCCCCCAGCCTGCTCACCTCCTCCTCCTCGTTCTCCTCGTCACTGCTCTCCTCCTCCTCCTCCTCCTCCTCCTGCCCCGGGCCCCGCTGGGGCTCCTCCTGCAGGCCGGCCCGGCCCCGGCTCCGGCCCCGGCCCCGACCGCGGCGAGTGTGCAGCCCCCTCCATAAACGGCGGAGCCGGCGCAGGCCCCGGCGGAGGCCGAGCAGGCGGCGCAGGGCCGTGTCCTCGCCGGGTTCCGCTCCCCCAGCCCCGGCCGCGCCGCCGCCGCCCCGCCGCAGGGCCACCCGGGCCCGCTCCCCGCCGCCACCCCGCCCGCCGCGGCCCCCGCCCCCTCCGGGGCCCCGTGGCCGGCCCGGGAAGCGGCCCCGCGCCGAGCCAGGCCCCGGGCAACCGCCGCCGCCCGCCGCCGCCGCCATCTTGGCACCGTGAGAGGGGCCGGGGAGGCGGGGGGAGGGGCGGCCCGGGCGCTGGGCTGGGGGGAGGGGAGGGGGCGGGGCGGCCCGCGGCGCACGACAATAATAAGCGCCACAGCGCCCCGACCCGGCCGGCGGGAAGAGGCGCTCCCAGCCCAGCCCCACCACCACCTCCACCCCCAGCAGCACCTCCACCTCCACCTCCACCTCCAGCAGCACCACAACCACCTACTCCACCACCGCGGGGCACCACGGGAGCTGGAGGCTGACGCGCCGCCCGGCCCTTCCTAGTCCCCGCCTAGAAGAGAGAAGGCCTAGAGTCTCAGGGAGGAGCAAAAGAAGCGAGGCGCGGGGGCCGTCGGGAAATGTAGTCCCGCCACCTCACCGCTTCCGTTAGCCACGGAAAGGAGCCGGGGGGCGGAGAGTGGCCGGCTACGTGCTCCCAAGCAGAGCCCTAGAGGGCACGAGGCAGGTGGCCGGGTGGCTCGGAGGCCGCCGGTAAATGTGGTCCTTCCTCCCCACCAACGCCATTGTTCTCTCCGGCTCAAGCTCGGCAGCGCGGACTACAGCTCCCAGGGGGCAATGTGGCCCAGAGGGAAGAAAAGGAGGGCGGAGCCATAAAGCGCCTGGAGAGCGAGCGGCCTCGTTTCTGCAGAGTCTAGGGCGGCTGTGCTGGCGGCTACGCGCTGGGGCCCCATTTCTGCAAACGAGGGTTGCTCTGCCAGAGGGATGCGAGAACCCCCCCGGAACTCACGGTCCTCCCCGGCGGGCCGAGGCGGCCTGACGCTTCGGAAGAGGAAAAAGTTTTCCAGCCCAAGCCGGTGCGGGCGGCCACGGGACAGCTGGCGTCCCTACCTCGACCCCCGCAGGGCCCCCAATACGGCTGCGGAGGGGCCGGGGCGCTCGGGGAACTCTCCCCCTCCCCCGCCCCGGTAGGCCAGAGGCGCTTGGATGGTACGACAAAGCGGAACACGGTTTCGCTCCCCCTCGGAGGAGAGCCAGGCTTTTCCAGCTTTATTGTGTTTAGTCAGGCCCCGGGCAGGGGCAGCCAGGACCCAGCGGCCAGCTTGGGGAGCGGCCGCGGAGGCTGTGAGCATCTGCTCTCGGGAGGCCCGAGAGGGAGAGGGAGGAGGGCAGGAAGATTAGGTGCCCAGGGTTGGGGAGCCCAGAGAAGAGGAGGGAGGGCGTCTGGAGGAAGAATAGAGGAAAGAGGCCTGGACGGGCCCTCCAAGGCGGCAGCTGTCCCGGCGGGTGGCTCCGAATGTGGGCCTGCATAGCGGCCCCGCTGGGGCGGGCAGCAGTAAGGGGCTGCACCATGTGTCCTTTGGTGCTTGGTTATGGTGGAGAAGTCCCGGGAACTCTGGGGGCAGAGGCGGCAAGGGAAAGGCTTGTCCCTTAGGGAAGGCCGAGAAGGTGCAGTGAAGGGCCGGGGCCCCGGGCCGCCCTGAGAAAGGTTCTCAGGACACAGCAGGGGGCCTCTAGTCCTACTTGGAGCAGTCAGAGGAAGGGGAGACCCCCGGCATAGAGGGGGAGGGGCGGAGGTACGGAACAGCAGGCCTCCCCAGGGCCCGATCCAGGTACCTGTGTGGACCCTGGAGTGAGTCTCCATCTGGGGCTTGAGGGAGAACTTCTTTCGGCAGGCCGCACAGGCATAGGGCCGTGATCAGGAGGCTACTGGGGCCATCAGCTCTGCTAAGGCGGTTCACATAGGGTGAGGGATGGCCTCCTGCCGAGGTACAGACAGTGGGAAGGGTCAGCATCTGCCCAGAGCCCCTCGACACTGGCGGCACCCCAGGCTGCCGGCTCTGCCTGCTCACCTTGGCACTTCTCCGCTCAGGGATGCTCTTTGCATGGGATCCTAGTGGGAACAGAGCAGGCAGAGGGGGCTGCTCAAGCTAGAAGTCCTTCCACATCCTCTGACTTGGCCAAGCCTGAGCTGGGGGAAGACTGGGGACATCCCAAATTGTCTGGGCTGTGGCCCCAGAGAGCAGGCTCCTGAGGGGGGGAAGGCAGGGATTAGCCAGGCCTCCTTAGTGCCTGGCCTCTCCAGAGGGCGCTTGCCCCCCCACCCCAGAGAATGTGTGGTACAGGTGAAAAGTCGCTATCTGCCCTGCAGAGGTGACTTCCTGGCCACTCCCCTCCCAGTGTCTCAGTGCCCCCTTCCTAGAGCCTCCCTCTTATTCTGCCTGCCCAAACTCACCTCTGTTCCTGAGTTCCTTCTCCAGGCTTCAGGCATGGGGGGCGCTATGGGGGACAGAAGTTCTATACCTTAGGGATGGTAGCAGGATGCCCCCAAGCATAGACTGGCCCTCCTGGCACCAGGGCCTGGTGATGGTGCTCCCTTGCAGCAAGGCTGGCTGGGGGATGGGGATAAGGGGGCCTCCTCAGCCATCCTTCTGAGATTCCCAAACTCTTACTCAGCCCTTGGGGAGGGGTTTCGGACAAGGCCACTGGGGCGGGCCCCTTCCTCCTGCTGCTGCTTTTCTCCAATCTTCTGAGTAGGTGCCCTTGACCTTGGCCAGACATCAAGGGGCTTTCTCAATTTCAGCTCCTCCTCCTGCCTCTCCAGGTGGTTCTTCTGGCTTTTCCTGATAGAGTTTCAAGTCCCTGATATTCCTTTTCAACCTCTTCCCCAAGAACCTTTCTGAACTCTGCTTCAAGGGTCTCTATTGCTGAGGCCTGGAGAGGACCCAGCTCCCCAGGCTTCATTCACTCACCATAAGCAAAATGCAAAAAGTGGGCTAAGATGGGAGGGCTGATGCCCTCAATTAATGTCCATCAGCCCCTCTGGCCCAGCTGCTTGCCCACAACTGCCAGCTCCAGGCTGTGGGCTGAGTGCAGGCCTTAGACTAGCAGCTAGTCACACTAGTCCATCAACACCATGGGGACTGTGCAACTGCACAGAAGGCATTGCACCGGCAGAAAATGGTCTCAGACACTTGGGAGAGGCAGCAAAGTGGGGCCCATGGAGGAGAACAGCATGGCCTTCAGCCTATAGAGGGAGAAAGGTTAAATGAGGGAGTCCTGGGACGAGAGCCCCTAGCCCTGGGGTATGAGTAACTTGAAAAGCAAAGAACTAATTCTGACCTACCAAGAGAAGAAGAGTTGAAACTACAGTATAAAGGATGGAAGCTAGATCTAACTGAGGGACTCCCAAGTACAGAAGACACCACAACAGGATGATTTCTCTAGTCCTAGAGCTCCCTCAGTAGAATAAAGTCCCTCTGTGTGTCCAGACTGAGGAAAGCAGAAGAAAATTTCGGAAGGTCCCAGAGGATGGCAGGGTGGGTGTTCCAATGATACCAAACGAGCTAGGAGCTCCTGCATCAACCTCTTCACTCAGCCAGAAGCATACCTAACAGAGTCAATGCATATTCTCCAAAGAAGCTGGGTATTGGGTAGAAAGGATTCAGTACTCAAAGTGACAGAAATGAAGTCAGGGCTTCAGTGAGAATAAGATGAAATTACAAAGCCTCCAAGGAAAGCTCTCAGGCATTATATCTTTCCTTGAAACAGAATTCCCCAACAATGAACCAGGAAGAGGGTGAGCTCCTATTCTTGGGGATTCGTGAAAAAGGGTGAAGAAGCTGAGGCTGGGAGGTTGAGAAGATCTGAAACTAGGGAAGGTTGGAACTTGGGTGGGGGAAAGACTTGTAGGGGTGAAGGTTATTATTCCCCAGGTTCTGGAAAGGCTGAGAAAACTGAAAAGGCTCGTTGCTCCAGATGTCTTGAATATTTTGTGAGGTAAAAACTAGAAAATAAAGAAACAGCTTTATGTTATGCCTCTTGCAAATGGAAGAGAAAACTCCAGGTAAAAGAAAGCCAGAACTTCTTTCACAGACAAAATGATTTTCATTGAAAGGGGGCTATAGAGTATACAAAGGATATAGATCCACAAAGCCTAATAAGTGGGGTTTACAAGCCAAGATTGGTGTGGGATAGGAAAGAAAGCTAGAAAAAGTGGACCACTTACCAGTTGTAGACACTTCAGGCCTCTCTCTGAACTATCCTTGGAGCTCCTGCTCCCCAAGCCTCAATTTCCATGAACTCCACCCACTTTCCTTGGGGCCCCCTTATCGGATGCCCCAGTCTACCATTTTCCCCTTAAGAGGGAAGAGTTTCACACCCCCTTACGTGCCTTCAATTTTCTGTTCTAGGATCACCTATTTTGTTACCTTAAGCTCTTTTCCCTAGGACTGGCAGCTGACTTTGGATTGGGGAGATGGAAGTTGTTTATACCCCTGGTCCTGAAAGGACTCAAAGGAGTGGAAACAAGGCAAATACAAAATGACTTCATTTCACTGAATCATACTGGGTACCTCTGATCAGGATTTGCTTAATGGGAGTATTTTGCTCAGTTGGTTGGCCAGGTGGCATGACTTATTAAAGTATCCACCAAGTTATGGAAGGGGAAACCCTAGGGTATATTGGAAATGTCTCTGAGAGGGAGACTTTCTTTCCCAGGATGGTAGCAAATTATATTTCTTTGAAATAAAGGCTCAGGGTTTCTTTCACTTCCTACCCAAGAGGATAGATGCCCAGATTTTCCCTCTTCTCACATTTTCGTACTGATAATAGGATAAAAAAATAAACTCCAGTTTTCTTCCCTATCCTGCTTCTTGTCACAAACCCTACAAACCCCTCACTCAGCTCCTGGGTTATATCCTAGGACCTAGGACTCCTGTCCCCCAGCCTACATTTATTAAATTAAATTTATTTATTAAATAAATGGAAAAGGCAGGTGGAGTGAAGAGAGGAAACTAGTGGCTATGAGTCAGTTGAGGGGGAATGTGAGTCAGAATGAAAAGGAAAATGCAAATAGGCTATCGGTATTCGTTTGCTCTTCCCTTGAACCTCAAAGATTTTCCATTATTGTGCTTTTCACTCTATATCCCCACACTCATGGACACAGCCAGAAATCCAAATAAAGGGACACCCTCACAAAAACCTAAAGATGTATTGACCAGTGAGTCCATAGATATAGAGTTCTTGGCACACAAATAGAGAACCCTCTCCAATATCTACTAAAGATATGACAGGAACCAAGAAAGGTAAGGGGACAGTTGACTGATACCTTGGGAAATGGACTGGGGAGATGATGTCATTACAAGGTGTGTGTGTGGGGGGGAGGATGTGATTACCCCCACTCTGCCCAGTATCAGGTACCAGTGATTCAGATCCTTCTGTGGTTTGCCCTTTGATGATCTGGATTTAGGGGCTGTCCCCAAAGAATCTCCTAAAATCAAACCTGGGGGAGAAAGAATTATCACACTGGGATCCTAGAATGTCAACACAGGGGGAGAAGCACAGCATGGGGTTCCCCTACGTAATCAATGTTAAGACCTCAGAGAGAAGTAGGGAGAAAACCAGAAAGAGCCACAACAAAAAACCCAGGGAACAGAGAGGACCCCAGGAGGAGAAGGAGCTGATGAACAGTGCCAAATACAGAGGTCAAGTAGGGCAAAGACTAAGAAAAGGGCATTGGATTTAGTAAGTGAGATGTTGGTTCATTTCCTTGGACGAAGCCATTTCAGTCAAGTGATAGGGTCAATATTTAGAATGCAAGGAAATAACAAGGTCCCAAAGAAAAGATATGAAAGACAATTGCCCCACTCTATTGTAGAGGTGGAAGATCCACAAATGTAGAAAATTATATATATTTTTGTGGGGGGGAAGGAAGGTAATATGGAATTTCTTTGTGGTAAAGGGGAATAAATTTAGACAATGTAAAAACCAATCATATCAAGAATTTTGTATTTTAAAAGAAGACTATTACAACAGTCCAGGCAAGAAATAATGAAGGCATGACTTAAGGTGGTAGTTTCATGAGTGGAGAGAAGCTTTTGAGAGATGTGGAGGAAAACAAATCAAAAGATGTGGCAATGGATTGGACATGTGGGCTGAGAGTGAGAAGCAAAGAATGATACTGAAGTTTTTACCTGGGTGACTGGAAAGATGATAGTGCTTTCAGCAGGAATAGGGAAGTCTGGGACAGAAGTGGTTTGGTGAAAAATCTGAGTTCTGTTTTGAATATATTGAGTTTGAGATGCTACAGAACATTAAGTTTATAATGTCCAAAGGGAGTTGATATGGGACTGAAGCAAGTGAGATTAGGGCTAGATGTAGAGACTGAAGCAAGTGAGATTAGGGTTAGATGTAGAGATCTGGGAATCTCTGCAGAGATGCTAACCATATTCATGTGAGGTGAGGCTACAGAGAGGAGAGTACACACAATGAGTGTAACAAGATAAATATCCAGCAAAGGAAAAGTGAGCCCCCTGCAGTTCTGAGGGTTTTATGACTAACTGGGACAAGCCTCTTGCTCTGGAGAGAACCTCCTTGGGGGCTGGTGTCCCCAGCTGTGTCCACTAGGATCCTTTGCTTCTCACCGTGAAGCCAGTAACACATTGAGGCCCTTCTAACCTCAGCTGGGCTGGGTTGCGACAGTGACAGGAAGCCATGTGCCTTCAAAGGATGAGTGAGCTACTGGTTGTCCTTGAAAATTCTCACTTCCCCCACATTCCTCACCAAGAATTTATCCCCTGCTACTACATTCCTAGAGAGGAAACCAGAAAACATTAGGTTTTGGAGCCTAAGCTAGCTACACGAGAATTGGGGGTAAGGATGGTAAGATACTAACCATGGACTTAGCTAGGCAGGCAAAAGTATTCTGGAAGTGGTGGTCGGCCACAAATGTATTTCCTTTTACCCTGCCAAGTCATTCGGGGTTAAGTGACTTGCCCAGGGTGACACAGCTAATCAGCATCAAGTGTTTGGGTCCTTCTGACTCCAGGGCTGGTGCTCTCTCCACTGGGCCACCTAGCAGCCTCTCACAAATGTATTTCTCGGCCATTTCCCATAGGTTGAACTATTCCAGATGGGCTTGAACCAAAGTAACTAAACAAGAGAGCGTGTTGCAAGCCTGAAGTGCATATTCTCTCAAAGGGGTTCTTGATGTACTGACAGCACTCCACCATCAAATTCCTCCCTTCTGAGCACAACCTGATTTAATTGTATCCAACCCTACCTAGGCTCTCCCCTGAGCTCCAGTCTCACACTGTCAACTGCCTAGTGAACATCTTGTACTGGATATCCCACAGGCACCTCACATTCACCGCATCCAAACCAGAATTCATTCTCTTCACTCGCTCTTTTTTGAATTTTCCTTTTATTATCCAGGGCATGACTATGCTCCCAATTGCCCAGGCCTGGCCTCCTCATTCTCATTCAGCCAACATATCCAACACATTGCCAAAGCTTGTCATTTCTAACTTTACAACATCTCTCACATATAAATTTCCATTCACATAGCCTCCACTGTAGTTAAGGCTTTCTCAATTGTACTACTGCTGTAGCTTTCTAGCTGATCTCCTTGCCTTAAGTCTTCCCCTACCTTCTTCAACTCAGTATCAGTATGATCTTTCTAAATCAAGGGTTCTTAATTGCTATTTTTTTATTTCAAGGACTCTTTGGCAATCTGACAAATCCAGGACAATGTTTTCAAATTCATAAAATAAAGTACAAAAGACTAAAAAAAGACAATTATATTGAAATAGTTATCAAATATTAAAAAAAAAACCCAAGAGCACCAAATTAAGTATCCTTGTTTTCAACTGTAGGCCTGACCATATCACCTCTTCAATGAACTCCAGTGACTATTTTAAGAATCAGATATAAAACTCTTTTTGTCATTTAAAGTACTTCCTAACCTGGTCTTTTCCATTCTTTTCCGTATTTTTGCACTTTACTTCCCTCCACACACTTTAAGATCCAGCTTCGCTGGGCTAGTTTCTTTTTCTTTTCTTTTGCTTTTTGGAGAGCAATTGGGGTTAAGTGCCTTGCCCAAGGTCACACGGCTAGTAAGTGTTAAATGTCTGGGGGTGGATTTGAACTCCGGTCCTTCTGACTCCAGGGCCAATGCTCTATTCACTGTGCCGCCTAGACGCCTGACACGGGGCTATGTTCAGTCCCTTGAACTGGACGGCCAGTTCTCACCTCTCTGAGTTTTCACTCGCTTTCGTCAGACCGGAACGAGTTCCTTGAAGGAAAGGGTTGTTTCTGCCTTTCTTTTTAGTCCTAATCCTTAGCAGAGTTCCTGGCTTTCTTCAGGTCTGTGCTGAAGTCCTGCCTTCTACAAAAAGCCTTTCCCAATCTTAAGGATTTCAGCCCAATCCAGCCTATGTATGTTTTGTTTGTCCCATTACATTGTGAGTCCCTTGAGATGAAGGACTAAGAGTGTTTCCTTTTTTTTATTGATCCCCAGCACTTAGCACAATATCTGGTACACAGAAGGTACTTAAGAAATGCCAGCTGACTTAATGACTTAATAAATGCTTGTTGACTGACTAGTTGGCTATTTGTTATATAAAGATTCTTCAGTTAAAAAAAAGATTTGCCATAAATATTATTTAAATAGTGAATGATTTAGACCATGCAAAGTAGGATTGAGTTTACAAAATTCAATTTACATTTATCTTTTCTCAGGAACACACACACACACACATATTTGCTTTTTGGAGGGCAATTGGGGTTAAGTGACTTGCCCAAGGTCACATGGCTAGTTTTGTGTGTGTGTGTGTGTGTGTTAAGTGTCTGAGGTCAGATTTGAACTCAGGTGCTATCCACCTGAGCCACCTCACTGCACCACCTAGCCGCCCATGGAATACATATCTTTTGCAAAATGATGTCTATGTAGATCTTTTAGAGAATAAAATTTGCCACAAAATTCAACAATAATAAACTACATCTTAAATGGAATTCCTAATGTCTAACTCCTAGTAAGTTGAGCCATAGTATGCTAGAGAAAGGGTGTAACTAATTTCTTTCATTAAATTGCAACACAGTAAGTAGAAAACACACCTGGTTTAACAGGTGAGCCAGGCCTGGGCTACAGAGAGACCATACAATTATATACCTAGAGGTTCAGATATGACCAGAGAAGCTACTACAACAATGCCTCTTAGTAATAATCTCAAGGGAAATAATGAAAAAAAAAAAGTAAGAAGCAAAGGAACCTTAGCAGCACCAGATCTCCAACTCTACCACAAAGTCAAAACATTCGGTACTGGTTAAAAAATTGAAAGTCGATCAATAAAACAGATTATATACACAACATAAAGATGTAAATAAACCTAGTAGCCTATACCCCAATTTCTAGGATAAGGAATCACTATCTGGTAAAAAAAAATGCTATGAAAACTGAAAAGCAGTTTGGTACAAATTAGTTATAGAGTAACATCTTAAACACTATATACTGTGATGAAGTGAAAATGGATATATTACTTGGTTAGAAAATGTTATAAATTACAGGAGAAAAGAATAATTTGACTTTCTGATCTATGGATGGGGAAAAATCCATAAACAATGGGCTACAGAGGATCACTGAAGACAAAGCAGACAATTTTAATTACATAAAAGTAAAGTTTTTGCACAAAGATCAAATGCTGTTAAAATAGGAAGGATAGTAGTTAACTGGGGGAAAAGTCTGCAGAAAGATTCTCTGAAAAAAGTCTCATTTCCAAGATATATGCGGAATTGATTCAAATTTATAAGGACAGCCATTTCCCAAATAATAAGGCTATGAATAGGCAATTTTCAGAGAAAAAAATCCAAGCTATGAGCAACCATATAAAAAATGCTCCAAATTATTATAAAATGACAGAAATGCAAATTGAAGCAACTCATGCTTTACTGCATACCCAACAAATTAGTAAATATGGGGGAAAAAGAGAAAGAGAAAAAAGAAAAATAAGGAAAATGACAAATGTTTTAAGAGACTCTGGGAAAATATGCCAATTAATACACTACTGATGACTGCTGAACTGATTTAGCCATTCTGGAACGCAATTTGGAACTATGCCCAGTGACACCATTACTAGGCCTTTAAGCTCAGAGATCAAAGAGGAAAGAATCTATAGGTACAAAAATATTTATAGTAGCAAAGACTGGAAACTAAAAAGCTGCCCATTAATTGGGGAACAGCTGAACAAATTATGATATATAAATGCAATGGAATACCATGGTGCCAAAAGAAATGGCCAGAGGAATGGTTAAAAAAACAAACAAACCTGGAAGTGGGAAGAACCAAGAAGACAATTTTTATACACATACACACACACATACACAGAAAGAAAAATAACTTTGAAAGACTTAAGATGATCAACATAATGACCATCCCCAATGTCAGAGTACCAATGATGAAGCATGAAGCATCATGACAGATTCAAGATTCAGAATGAGAACTACGTTATTGTACATGACCAATGGGATTGGTTTTGTTTGACTAGGTAGAACTTGTTTTTGTTGTTGTTCAGTCTGACTCTTCATGACCCCATCTGGGATTTCTTGGCAGAGAGAATGGAGTGGTTTGCCATTTCCCTTCTCCAGCTCATTTTACAAATAAGAAAACTGAGGCAAACAGAGCTAGGATCACAAAGCTAGTAAGTTTCTGAAGCCTAACACTCTACTTCCCCCTAACTCTTCCTTATTAAGCATCACCTCTGCTCCTGGGGTCTCTGATAACACTATTTCAACCACTATCCCAGCCAAACTTTTGCTGAAGATTTGGGGGGGAGGGCAGGGGATCACACATTTTATCCATGGTGCCACCTAGCTAATCTGCTAGACAGAAATAAAGCTAATTTATGGTTTTCTAAGTCAATGTGTCGCCTGAGGGGATCTGATGCTATCTGAGTTTGCACCAGCGATGGAGAAGAAGTTGCCTGAGCTTCAGCTTGAATGAAGGAGGCAAAGGAGAGGAAGAAGCACATCCCAGGGATACAGAGCAGTCAGTAAAAAGGGAGAAGACAGGACATGGAGTGTCCTGGGTGAGAAACAGAGAGACTGGCTGGTCAGATTGCATAGTACGGAAAGAGAAGTGATGTCCAATGAGACTGGAAAGGTAAGTTGGGGCCAGGTAATGTAAAGTTTTAGAAGCTAAAAAGAGCAATATGTATTTTATCCTAAAGGAAATAACAAGATATTAGAGTTTACTGAGTAGGACTGAGTGATGTCAGATATATACTTAAGGAAAGTTACTGTGGCAGCAATGTGGAGAATAGACTAGAGTGGAGATACTTGAGGCAGAGAAATCAGTCAGGATACCATTATAATAGACTAAGATAGCAGCTGTGTGAGTAGAAAGAAATTCAGATGTGAGCGATGTGGTGGAGGTAGGAAGAGCATGACTTGGCAACTGAATGAATAATTGAGGAGAGAGAGAAAGAAAGGGCAAGGATAACACCAAAGTTACAAAAACGTGAGAAACTAGAAAAATCGTGGTATCTGCAACAGAAATAGAGGGATTTTGAGGAAAGTTAATGAGTTATGTTTTGGACTTATTGGGTTTGAAATGTCTCTGGGACATCCATCTTGAAATGTCAGATAAGCAATTAGCAAAGAAGGGCAGAAGCTCAGCTAGGGCTGAGTGTGTGTGTGTGTGTGTGTGTGTGTGTGTGTGTGTGTGTGTGTCACTGGCATAGAGATGACAGTTAAACCCGTGGAAGATGGTGAATTTACCAAGAGAAAAAGTAATCATATGAGAAGAAGGTCAAGGACAGAGATCTGGGGAACACAGTTAATGGCAATAACACGACTAGGGTCAGAAAAGGAGATTGAAAAGGTGTATTTAGGCAGTAGGGGAACCAGGAAAGAGTAGCGTCATGAAAATCTAGAGAGGAGCAAGTATCCAGGGTGGTAAAGTGTCAAATGCCGCAGATAGACCAAGAAGGATGAAAAAAGAATTTTTTTTGACAATTAAGAGACTATTAGAAACCTTAGAGAATACTGTTTTTGGTAAGTGATGAGGTTGGAAGTCAGAATGCAAAGGTTTGAAGAATAATTGAGAAGAAGGGAAGAAAAGAAGCATATGTAGAAAGTGTTTTCCTTGAGTTTGGCTAAGGAGGGTAAGATATAGGAAGTTCGCTTGAGAATACCATAGGATCTAGTGAAAATTTTTTTAGAGTGGGGAAGAGTAGTAGGGAAGGAACCTGTAGATGGGGTGGTAGGTTAAAGTGATTCTATAAGACTGGGGTCCCTAAGAATGACCCCATAATATCTGGGTCCTATAAAACATTTGTCCATATGGGATAAACCTACCGTAACCTTGGCCCTGGGGGAAATCATAGAATCTTACTGCTGAAAGGATTTCAAAGGGCATATATATCTGAAAAAGAATCCCCTCTACATCACCAACCAACGTGATAACCAATAATTATTAAATAGCCCAGCCTGGAGGCCTCCAGTTAAGATAAGGTACTTTCTAAAGTAGCCCATTCCACTTTGGGACAGCTCTAATTATCAGGAAGTTTTCCTTACATGGAGCCTAGATCTTCCTTTCTGCAACTGTATTCTCCATACTTGCTATTTTTATGCTGCAATTATATTCCATTACATTTTGCTATACCAAAATTTGTTTTGTGGTTTACCATATCTCTCAAATTCATCACTTAATAACCAACTTCCTATAGCAGACTACATTTCACATGACACAAATCAATCAAAATCAACGAGCATTTAAATTCATACCATGAACCAGCCATCGTGCTAAGCACTAGGAGTACAAAGAAAAGGAAAAAATACTGTTCCTGTCTTCTAATATGGTAGACAATATGAAAACAACTGCACGCATGTGTGTATATATATGTGTGTGTGTGTATATGTATGTGTGTGTACGCGCAATATATATACAGAGCAAATGGAAGGTAATCTTAGAGAGAAGGCACTAGCAGCAAGGGAGATTGGAAGAAGCCTCCTGAAGGTGAGATTTAAGCTAAACTTTGAAGAAAGTCAGAGAAGCTCAGAAGAGGCGAGGAAGAGAGCACTGCAGGCCAAGGCAGAGCCAGGGCAAAGGCCCTAGAGTCCAGAGATGGAAAATTATGGTTTCCAAGAACAAATACGGTGGAGTTTTCACCACTGTGCTCCTTCTTTGTCTTTAAGGTCACAAATGGAATCCCTGAGTCACACCAGGGCTACAAAGAGCCCTCCCTACAATGGGACCCTTTGAGCCGCCCCCACAACCGGTGTCTTTTAAGTGTCCTCCACGATAAGGCCTAGAAAATGCCCCCACCTCGCGGATGTTTGAGACCTCCTTTCCACAAGGGCTCGTGGATGACCCCCCCCCCCCTGCCCTGGGCCCCCAAATTGGGGTTCTCTGAGCCCCCCCCACATCGAACCTCCCTGGGCCCCCTCCAACATCGAGGCTCTCCGAGCCCCCCCACATCGAGGCTCTCCGAGCCCCCCCATCGAGGCTCTCAGCCCCTCCCCCCCATCGAGGCTCTCAGCCCCTCCCACGTTGAAGCTCTGAGGCGCTCCCCCACTAGGCCTTTGAGGCCCCTCCCCATATAGAGGTTCCCTGAGCCCTGTCTCTCACTTTGTGAGAAGCCCGGCTCCCCGCCTTGCTAGCACCACGGCCCGCCTTCGCCCAACCACAGGGAGGGAAGAAACTGAAAACTTGGAAGACCGCACCACTCTCCGCGTCACCTCGCCCCTCGTCCTCCGCTGTCCCGCTCACCTCGCCTCGGCCTGGCCGCGCTCCCCTAACGGCCCCTCGCCGTTAGGCCCTTTCCCGCCTTTTCTCCCAGGGGTGCCCACGCGCTCCAGCGGTTGGCAGGGAATGAGGGGGAGGGGAGGAAGGCTGTGTTTCTCTGAGCTCTCTCCGAAACCCGTCGGGACAGCCCTGACGTCATCCAAAAATCTCCCAGGATAGGTTGGCCGCATCCCGTCGTGGAGGAAATGCCCCCTGCCACCACCCCACCACCACCCCCAGGGTAGAGAGGGGGAAATACGGACGCTGGTTCTTTTCCCGCCAAGATGAGCGGTCCCTTCTGTGACTGGTCCAGACGCTCGCACCTTGGGCCACGTGAGGGAGAGGCGGTGGGAAAGAGCTAAGTGGAGGCGGCTCTCACCGCCACCTCTGATTGGCTGCAGGCCTCACACCTCCGCTCCCTATTGGTCGAGGCTAGCCGAATGGGGAGGTGGTTAGCACCGCCCTCCAGTCACTGGGCCGACTGAAAGCCATCGGGGTCAATAGGCAAAGGAGATTCGCTGGGTGGTCCCTGCCCAGGGGCGACTTCCTCCAGCGTTGAGGGGCTGGAGGGGAGAGGACGGAGGGAAGCTCTCTAGGGTCACCCAGAGCTGGGCCTGGGATGTAGATCTGGAGCTGGAAGAGATCTCAGACCCCCTCTAGGACCCCCTCTCATTGGACTGACAGGGAAACTGAGGTCCGAGAAGGCTGAGTCACGCAGGGCTTCTGATGGGCAATCCGGGGCCATTTCCAGTGCGCGCCCAAGGCTCCCTATCCCAATTTTAACACGTAGTGCCGGAGGTATTGCACGTTATAAATCGAAGCCTGTTAGAAGAACGCACGGCAAAGCCCCCTTATCCCAAGGACAGCCTGCATCTGTGCACAACAGCCCTAGAGAAGATCCCCAAGGTCTGGCCGGATGGAAAGACTAGAATCCAGAGATGTCCAGAACTCGGAGCCCCAGCTTTCTGTGTTCTCGGCTTAACTCCCGGGGCACAGACCCTGTCTGGCTTTAACTGCCTGCCCGCGCCTCCCCGGCACCCAGGCTGACAGGAGAAGCCGCCTCTGGGGCTGGGGCTCACCGCAGAGGACCCCCGCACCACCTAAGCTGGTCCTGGGGCTAGACTCTCATTCCACAAGTTCATCTTCCCTCAACAGATGCATTTGGGGTCAGGAGAGGAGGGGGGGGTGGCAAGGGTGAAAGCCAGGGCTTTGGTTTGGGCAAACAGGGAGAAGGCACCCCAGCCGTGGTCTCAGCGATGTCCCTGAATCCGTGACTTGTCGCTCTGCTTATCCCAGCTTTGTTTGGTCAAGGCCAGACCATGCAGCCCGGTGTGATGGGAAAAGCATGTCTCCTCTTCATGATCTGTGTGCCCTTGGGCTGCTCACCTCACCTCCTCATCTGTAAAATGGGGCAACTGGGCTGGGTTTTGAGGCTCAGATGAAACAAGGGGTACATGCTTAGGAAAACCCTGGATATAGAAGCTGAGGTCAGTTACATGGGATGGAATCAGAACCAGGTTCTGCTGCCTTTGGGGCCATTCTCGGAAGAAGGGAATGGGGCTGGTTAGCGGCCTGGGTAAGGAGGGAGACTGAGAAGATGTGATTTACCCACTCTGTTCGTCCTTTCCTTTTCTCCTTTTTGTCCTTTGGCCTCCCTCTTTCCCTGCAATACTTGGGTCATCCTATCCTATGACACACACCCTTCCCTCTATACCTCCGCCTTGTCTCCTCTCCGGTGGAGATCTCTGAGCTTTGACATGAGCCAAAGGTTTCCGCCTTTTGAGCTGCATCCTCTGAAATTCCTCTGGAAAATATTGAGCCCCATATCAACTAACCTGAGTTAAAAAAAAAAAAAAGACTCCTGCCAGCCCATTTAGCCAACCAATCCAATTGCCATCAATACTAGTGAGATATAAGAAGACTAATCATGATCAGTGAAATGACAGTGACAGTAGCATGTCTCACATGGCAAAGTGGATCTAGTTAGCCTCTGCCTGAGTTAATTCCTATAACTCCCCCCTTCCTTGTGGAGAGATGGTTCTGAACTTGTTCCAGAAAATTGGGAGGTCTGTGTGTACAGAGTTTCTTCTTAGGACTCCTCTCTTTAGGACCCCCCCCCCCCCTCCCCCCTGCATAAAGTCTAAGCAGCAATCTACTTCATTCTCCTCCCCCATACACACACACACACACACACACACACACACACACACACAGAGCCTAGCTTAACTTTGTTCCATTCCCCCTTTCTCACTCATCTCATCTCATCTACAGCATCAGCAGGCTTTCCTAACGGGATCAACAAATAGGCAAACCTGTTTTGCCTGTTGAGGGTGGGTGGAAATAGCCAGCCTAGACCATGACTTTGTTCAGTCCCAGTCTTGGGGCATGAACACGGCTGAGAAGGGAATGTGGCCAGACTGGAGTGTGAGAAGGAAGTAGAAAAGGAGAGGGCAAAGATGAAACTACCACTCCCTTCTCCCTTGCCTGGGATTGCTTGCTCTCTCCAGCCCCAAGAACCTTCCAGCCAGAACAAACCAGCTCAGGATGAGAAGAGAGAAACTTTTATTTGACACCAAATGTATGCAGGCAGGCAAGGAAATACTCCATAACTCTTAGCAAGAACTAGGGAATCCTTGGGATGGAGGAAGAAAGGGAATATAATAGAATCCGGAAGGAGGAAGGAAGAGTGAGTTATTTTGGGGAGAAAGGGAAGGAAACTGGGAAGGGCAAATACATAAGAGGCTATGGGTGGAACTGTCATTCCAAAGGGCCCACAAAACCATCTGCAGGGGAAGAGACTGCTTCTGTGAAGGTCTCAGAGTATGGTGTAGTAATACATGGCCAACAACATCACAGGAAGCTAAGGAAGGGGAAAGGAGAGGAGAGTGAGTATACCCTTATAGTCATAATCTTCCTCTGCCCAGGCCCCCAAGATAGAGGGAAGGAGGGAGTCTTCTGCCAGGGGTTTGGGTTAATGTCAATGAGGAAATAGGATTAATTCTAACTTCCCCCAATTTCTTAAGCACTCCCCTCCAAGCACCCTTCATTACGGTTTTTCCCTTCCCAGATCTTGGCTTCTGCTCTCACCGTCCACATAAGGATGGCAAACCCAAACCAAGAGATGCCCCAGGTGTAGCTGTCAATGGCATGGCCAATATGTTCGAAGCAGCCCTGTACAGGAAAGGTACAGTGGTGGAGAGGTTGGGTTAAGCAATAGAGGGGTGTATTTATAGCAGCTCTTTTTGTGGTGGCTAAGAATCGGAAATCAAAGGAATGCCCATCAGTTGGGGAATGACTAAACAAACTATGGTATACAATTGTATAGCACAATATATTGTATACCAATTGTACAGCACAATATATTTTGCTATAAGAAATGACAAGCAGGATGATTTCAGAAAAACCTGGAAAGACATGAACTGATGCAAAGTGAGAACCAGGAGAACGTTGTACACAGTAACACAGCAACATTGTACAATGAAAAACTGTGAATGACTTTGCTACAATGACCCAAGATAATCGCAAAGGACTAATGATGAAGTGTATTATCCAACTCCAAAGAATTGATGCTGTTTGAATACAGATGGAAGCATGCTATTTTTCACCTTCTTTCTTTCATTCTTTTTCTTTTTTTCAAGTCTTCTTGTACAACATGACTAATATGGATATGTTTTACATGATTACACATGTATAACCTATATCTGATTGCTTACCATCTCAGGAGGGAAAGAAGAGGATAAAATTTGGAACTCAAAACTTTTTAAGAAACCAAATGTTAAAGAATTATTTCAAGATGTAATTGGGGGAGAAATAAAAATGTATGTAATCATGTGATTAGAAGAAGCAATAGTAGGGTGAAAGGCAAGGTCTGGTGGTACCTTGGTGAAGAGGTAGTCTTGGTGGCCAAGTCGACATCCCTCCTCGTTGAGAAGGTTGAAGTTGGCATCCCTAGGGCAACACAATGGGGGCCAAGGAAACTCAGCCTCTGAGGTGGCCTCTCTGAAGGTGGACGTGAAGCTCACCCAGTCTAGGGGCCCCGAGGTACCACAGCATTGTTGCTGGAAAGACAGGCAGGGGAGATAGGGAGGGGGAAACAGCAAACACCAAGAGACTCCTTTTAACATAGAACCCAGGATCTGACTCTCTTGGCTCTGGGCTTCTCCTTCATCTCCCACTTGTCTTCAACAATCTAAGTATTTCTGGCTAACAACCCAGTTTCTGGATGCCCACACTACCCTCTATACAGCCTGCCCATCCCACTGTCCTCGGGGAAGCTCCAGAATACCCTCACCTCAATCATGACTCGGTCCCAAAAACGAGTCAGTTCTTGGCCCTGGCTGGTGGGGGCACTGTAATATGTGAGCATCTGCTTGGTAATGAGTGCTGGGTTTGAAACCATCTGGAGTAAGAAGAAGAAAGGAATGAGAAGAGAGGAGGGATTCCTCCTTAGAACCAGGAGGGTCAAAGTCCCTCAGGGAGATAATGCCAACCACCCTCCAGATCAATCCTACCCCCCACGCCAAGCCTAGCTTAACACTTTGTGTCCTGGACCCTTTGGGCAGGTTGGCAGAGCCTGCAAACCCCTTCCCACACCAGAATCATGTTATTAAATGGAATAAAATCCAGAGGATTATCATGGAAACCAGTCATATTGCAATAATTATTAGAATCTTTTGAAATACAAGTTCACAAACTCTAGGTTATTAAGAATCCTTGCTCTGGCCCCAAAGTCTCCCTCCACAGGCATTCTCTGCCCCCTTTCTTCCATCCCTTAACTCCCCCTGGTACTCACATAGTCTCTGTGGGTATATGAAGTGATGCATGAGGCACATTCAAATACATAGACAATCAGCATTAATACCAAATACTAGAGAGGAAAGAGAAGAGGGTCAAATAGGCAGGGGCAGGATCCATGGTGGAGGGGGACAGGGGAGGGGGGCTTGGGATGGTGGATGGATGATTTGGCCTAAAAGGGAATGTTTTCAGATAAGAGTGGTTTACGGGCTCAATCGGTAAATTGTGGCTCCCAGGGTTTTGGAAATTAGGAGAGATGGGAAAGACCCAGCTAAAGGTCACTTCTGCTGTCCCCCATTTCCCCCTCCATCCTGCCCCACCCCTCCCCTGACCGTGAGAAGCATTCCTCGGCTGTGGCACAGTACTGCTCCTATGCCAAAGCTAGCAAGCACGAAAAAGGAGAAGCCCGTGAAGATGGCGATCCAGGCCGCTGCGAAGACGTCATCCTTGCCAGAGACCCCAAGCAGAGGGTAGACCCGGTACTGATCTGCCGTCACCCAAACAGTCTCCGCAAACAGCGCCAGGCCTAACAGCTGGACCAAGGGAGAAGGCAAGGTGGGGCACTCCCCCCCACCCTGCCCCAGCCCCACTCTGGTGTCCTTCAGCCCAGCTTCCGACGTCTTCCACCCAGTCCCTTGTAATCCCCCACCCCCATCAACTTCAACCAATTAACAACATTCGTTGACCTCAAGCCTTGCTGCTTCATGATATTCCCGAATTTCCTTTCCTAATACGCCCATAATGTTTTATATCACCTGCCCTGTTTTTGATGTGTTCAGACCACATTTGAGTATATACTTCTTCTCCTCTATATTTTCGGCTATGATCCCATATTATCAGCATGCAAAGAAACCAAATCAATGTGGGATTTTTTTTTTTAAATTTCACTCATCAGTCCCATTTCCCCATTTACCCTAACTCAAATCCCTTGCTAAGCATTTTAGCATTGACAAATGAGGATTCTGGGCAGAGGGATGATGTATCATTTCCTCCAAACCCAGTCTCTTGCTTCTCACTCTCATTTCTCAATCCATTTCCCCACTAATCCCTGTGCCTTAGAATTTCCTCTTCTCTTCCACATATTCCACTCATATCCCACTATATAACCCTATTCCCCCAACCCTAACCCCTTGGGAGAAGACCCCAGGGAGGTAAAGGGGTCTGGGATATATTTACCAGGATGATGATGTTTCCAAAGACCAGTAAGCCCACCACTACAGGGGATCCTTTCTCTGCTGCCATGACCTCCTGCAACACAAGTGGAATTCCAAGGGCCCCCATCTCTATTTTGCTATTCAGCTTTTCCCCGGTAACAGTCTCCCCAATCCTTCCAATCCGATTGTGTCTCTCCCCACAAACCCTACTCCCCCTCTGCTCCCTCCTTCCTACTCCTTCCTTACCTCTTGTCCACCTTGGGGATTGTCAGTTCATCTTTACTGGGCCCCCAGAGCAGCTTTTTATATCACCCAAAGGAGTGTGTGTGCATGTGGCCACACCCTGAATTCCCTTTCCTTTGAACTACTGGGGCAGAGTGCAACACATCTCTGGGTTTTCTCAGGTGTTTGAAGAAACTGAAATTCCTAGTGTACCTAATTCAGTGGACAGATGGGAGGGATGGGGTGTTAACTGGAAAGTGGGGTTGTAGGCTGTAGATGATGTATGTGTAGTTGGGAGAGATGTGGGGTTTAAATTTCAAGGGAGTCAGCTGGAACAAGAGGATCTTTTTCAGAGAGGGGGAATCCAGACAAGATGCCTTGGAGAGAAGAGACAGACCTGTTTTTAGGGTCTGTCAAGAAGGAACCATTGGCTTTGGGGTAATTGAGGTGGTAATTTCTTTCTCATTCCCTCCTTCTCCTTCCCCCCAAACTTTCCCTAGACCTGAAAATCTAGTCTGTGAAGTTTAGTGGCATGTCTCGTTTGGCAGGATACATGGGAATTAGGTTAAGTGCCATAAGATAGGGGACAAAGATGGCCTTTGGGGAAGGGGTCAAGTTTCTTATAAAGACCCAGCTCATTAGTGGCTTAGTGAGTGGGAATTACAGTTGATGGTAATGATGAAGACATTACTTACAACGTACTCACATAAAGCCAACCACCCTAGTCCAGGCTCACATCCTCTTTGACTGGAACTTCTTGACTAGTATTCCTACCTCCAGTCTCTCTACTTTCCAATCAGTCCTTCCCATAACTGCCAAAATCATTTTTCAAAAAACACAGATTTAACCATGTCATGCCCCTGGTCATTGGCTTCCTATCCCTAGGCCAAGAGAGAATAAAATACAGACTTCTTAGCCTAGCATCTAAGGCAGGCCACAATCTGGCTCCAAAATATCTTTCTAATTTTATTTATTTTAATTTAATAAGTTTCCCATTTTATTTATTTTAATTTAATTAATTTAATTCAATTCTGAACTTAAACACCAAATAAATAAATGTTTCCATATACTTAAAATAAAATAGAAGATTGAACACAAAAGCGCAAATCTACACCTTCGAATCTACTTGGTTTTTCCTCCAAACAATTCACCATATTCTTTTCAAAACTATATTACTTGTCTGTTTGCTACTAAGCCTCCTTTTCTTCTGTGCATTTTAAAAAATGCTGGAAGGAGTCAAGATGGCTGAGTAGAAGCAGGACCTCCCCGATGCTCCAGGTTCCACCTTCCCCAATCCATGTAAAAAGGGGACTCTAAACAAACTTTGGAGCTACAGAACCCACAAAATGACACAGAGAAGCTAACCTCCCACTGAGGACAGCCTGGCAGGCTGGCAGGAACCAGCCAGCACAGCAGGCTGGCAGGAAGCAGCCAGCACAGCGCTCTGGGAGCCAAGCCCAGCCCCACACCAAGGCTTTAGCCCCAGGGCAGGCCTGGGCAGCAGCTGTGGCCATTTCCAGATTTATCAACACATAGATGCAAAGGACAAAGTGAGAGGTCAGTGCAGTCTGGACTTTGGGACCCAATAAGTGGGAGTACATGGCTTTTGCCCCCTGGGCGAGAAGCCCCTGAGGCACAGGCACAGCCAGCCAATGCCATGTGGCAGCTTCAGCTCCTGGCCTGCAGAGTGTAGGGGGACCAAGCATCAGTCTGAGGGGTAATCGCTCTTGCTTTAACCTTCTTGGATCTGGATCGCAATCTAGGGTGGAGGTTCTGGTGTGTGTGTCCAGCTTGCCAGAGTGTGTGGAGACCTCAGAGAGGGCACCCATCTAATACCTCCAGCAGCTGAGAAAACCCCAGCGTTTGGGACAAAAGCTCCCCTGTCTGGTGGAAGAGTCCTACTGTGGTAAAAAGCCCAGGGTCAAATGACTGAGGGGCGACATGACCAGGCAAAGGAAACAAAGCAGACAGAAGATTCCAACATTAGACTCCTATTTTGGGGACAAAAAGGAGCAAAGCATGGAACAGGAGGAAGACAGTGAAGTCAGAACTCCTGCACCAAAAGCTTCAAAGGAAAATATGAGCTGGTTACAGGTCATAGAGGACCTTAAGAAGCAGATAAGAGAAATGGAGGAAAAACTGGGAAGAGAAATGAGAACGATGCAAGAAAATTACAAAATGAGAGTCAACAGCCTGAATGAGGAAAATACCACCTTAAAAAATAGACTAACTGAAATGGCAAAAGAGGCTCAAAAAGGCAATGAGGAGAAGAATGCCCTAAAAAAACGAATTTGCCAGATGGAAAAAGAATCTCAAAAGCTCAATGAGGAGAATCATTGCTTCAGAATTAGACTGCAGCAAATGGAAGGTAATGACTTTATGAGAAATCAAGATGTTGTTAAACAGATACAAACAAATGAAAGAATAGAAGGCAATGTGAAATATCTCATGGGAAAAACCACTGACCTGGAAAATAGATCCAGGAGAGAGAATTTAAAAATTATTGGACTACCTGAAAGCCATGATCAAAGTAAGAACCTAGAAATCATCCTCCACGAAGTTCTCAAAGAAAACTGCCCTGATGTTTTAGAACCAGAGGGCAAAATAGAGGTTGAAAGAATCCACCGATCACCTCCTAAAAAAGATCCCAAAAAGAAAACTCCTAGGAATATTATAGCCAGGTTCCAGAATTCCCAGATTAAGGAGAGAATATTACAAGCAGCCAGGAAGAAACAGTTCGAATATTGTGGAAACACAATCAGGATAACCCAGGATCTGGCAGCTTCTACACTGAGGCATCGAAGGGCTTGGAATATGATATTCCGGAGGTCAAAGGAGCTGGAATTAAAACCAAGAGTCACCTACCCAGCAAAACTGAGTATCATGTTTCAGGGGAAAATATGGTCATTCAGTGGAATAGAGGACTTTCAAGCCTTCTTGCTGAAAAAACCAGAGTTGAATAGAAAATTTGACATTCAGATACAAGAAGCAAGAGAAGCATGAGAAGGTAAACAGGGAAAAGAAATCATAAGGAACTTATCAAAGTTGAACTATTAACATTCCTACATGGAAAAGCAATAATTGTAACTAATGAAACTTTTGTCAGTATGAAAATAGTTGAAGGGAATAGAAATATATATATATATATATATATATATATATATATATATATTTAGATATGAGGGTATATGGGCATATGAATACATATGTAAATGTGTGTATATATGTTTACAGGTATACATAGATAGAGGGCACAGGACCAATTCAACAGGAAGGGATGATACTTAAAAGGTGAAATTAAGAGGTGAGAGAGGAATATAATGAGAGGAGATGGGGAGAGACAGAATGGGGTAAATTATCTCATAAAGAAGAGGCAAGAGAAAATGGTTACAATGGAGGGGAAGAATAGGAAGGCAAAAGGGAATGGGTCAACCTTATTCTCATTGAATTTGGCTTGAGGAGGGAATGACACATACCCTAAATAGGGTATCTCACCCTCTAGGAGAGTAGGGGGGAAGGGGATCAGAGGGGGGATGATGGAAGGGAGGGCAGGCTGGGGGGGAGGGAAATTGGAAGCATCCACTTTTGAAAAGGGACAGGATCAAAGTATAGGATAGAACAAGTGGGAGGTGGGATAGGAGGGAGGGAAATATAATCAGTCTTTTACAATATATCTACCATGTTATTGTTTTGCATTAGCCACACATGCACAACCTATACTGAACTGCTTATCTTCCCAATAAGGGTGGGTGACAAGGGAGGAAGGGAATGAATCTTTACTTCAAAGTTTTGAAATCAAATGTTTAAAATTATATATATACTATTATTAATACTATTTTACATGTAATTGGGAAATAAGATATACAGGCACTGGGGCATAGAGATCCACCATGCCCTACTGGAAAAGTCAAAAGGGGTATGGGAGAGAGCAGATTGGAGGAGGGGATATCTTGCAGGACTGCTATTTTGGGACAGTGGGTAGGGGAAAAATGGGGAGAAAATTTGTAACTCAAAATTTGGTGGAAATGAATGATGTAAATCAGAAGTTAATAAAGCATTTGAAAAATGAAAAAAAATGCTTCAGTGTTCCTCTTTTTTGTTTATTTAGTAAGTCTTTTGTGACACCCTCCATCTCCTACCTCCAAGTTAAGAGAGGAAAAACAAAACTCTAATATCACTTGTGCATGGCCCAGCAAAACAAATCCCTACATTGGCCATGTCTGAAAATATACATCTCATTCTACACCTTGAGCTCCTCACTTCATGAGTCATTTTGGAACTGTGGCTGGTCTCCCAAGCACGTTTTCAGACTTATTTCCTTTCATGAACTTTCTGCTTTAACCAGTTTGGACTACCAGCTCCCACTGAAACTCCAGGTATCACATAGGCTGTCCCCTGTGGACCAGGAATGTACTCACTCATTTCAGCCTTTCAGAATCCTTCCAAGTTGGGCTGCTGCTTCCCTTAGAAGAGTCCAGCTAGAAAGGCTCTCTCTCTTCAGAGGTCCATAGGGCATTCTGTCCAGATATCTGTTTTGTTCCCATCGCTCCCTTTGTCTCAGTACATGAGTTATATCCACTGCTGCCCTTATTCTCTGTAGAATGTAAGTTTCTTGAGAGCAGGGACCATCATTTAAAAATGTTTGCACCTTCAGCATTGAGTCCAATACCTTGAACATAAGAAATAATAAGTATTTGTTGTCATATTGAACCAGCAGAGAGAGACAGAGGTGCTGAGGAGGAATAAAAAATCCCAGATTAAAACCTCTTTCTTCCCCCCAAACCTATATAATTGAGAATCTGTTCCATGCTCAGGGTTGTTCTAGGCAGTCTGGGCCAGGACAGGAGAAAGATAATATGTATCATTTCTCCTCAAGGAGTTTATAATCTAAGAAGGGAGATCATATAATACTGAGCGTTCAGAGAGCCAGTGAGACTAACTATACGTTTAATGAGATTCAGAAATGGGAAGATCACTGTGGGCTGGAGTGGTCCAACAGGCTGTCATGGGAAAAGCTGGATTTGAACTGGACATGGAAGGATGTGGAGCATTTGGACAAGTGTATGGAAAAGGTTCTCTTCAAACCCAGTCTATATACCCATACTAGATTAAATTTTTATTTTAATTTTATCTATATTTATATATTTATATACATACATATATATATATATATACCCTGTTTAATAACTTGCCATGACTCCCCCACTGCCCATAGGATGGAGTCAAAACTCCTAAAGGGGCTGGTATTCAAAGTCCCTTCATGTTCTGATACCAACCTACTTTTTCAACTTATTTACTATCTTTCAATATGAACCCTCTCCTCCAGCCAAACTGACCTGTTCACTATTCCTAGAAGACATTTGGCCTTTCTCTCCTTCAAACCTTTGCCTAGGCAATTTTCCTGCTCCTAGAATAGTCTTTTCTCTCTCTCTGCATATTGAAATTAAACCCATCCTTTATGATCCAACTCAAAGACCACCTCCTATAAGAAGCTGTACTTTATTAATCCCAATTTAGAAGTAACTTCCTCCTCTGAACTACTATAGTACTTGATTAATATAATACAGTTACATATATATATGTCTGTGTGTGTATAAATATGTATTATAAGCTACACATATGCGTGTGTTTATTTATTTTGTTAAATATTTCCCAATTACATTTTAGGAAATTATTAACATTTAATTACTAAATATTAACATTAAATTTAAAAATTTTGAGTTCCAAATTCTCTCCCTCCCTCTTGCTTCTTCCCTACCCCTTGAGAAGGCAAGCAACATGATATCAATTATACATGTGAAGTCATGAAAAACATATTTTCATGTTAGTCATGTTGCAAAATAAAACACATGCAAAAAAATCAAGAAAAAATTTAAAAGTATACTTTAATCTGCACTCAGAATTCATCAGTTCTCTCTCTGGAGGTGGATAACAAGTTTTTCTCATGAGTCCTTTTGTAATTATCTTGGATCATTGTCTTGATTAAAATAGTTAAGTCTTTCACAGTTAATCATTGTTATAATGTTGCTGTTCCTGTGTACATTTCTCTTGGTTCTGCTCTCCTCACTCAACATCAATTTATATAAGTCTCTCCAGGTTATTATGAAGTTAATATTTCTTATAGTACAATAGTATTCCATTACATTCATATACCACAACTTGTTCAGGCATTCCCCATTTGATGGGCATTCCCTTGATTTCCAATTCTTTGCCACAAAAAGAGCTGCTATAAATATTTTTGTACATACAGGTCCTTTCCCCACTTCTATGATTTCTTTGGGAAACAGCCCTAGAAGTGGTATTGCTGGGTCAAAGGGTATGTACTTTTTTTTTTTATAACCCTTTGGGCATAGTTCCAGGTTGCTCTCCAGAATGCTTGGATCAGTTCACAACTCCACCAACAATGCATTAGTGTTCCAGTTTTTCCACATCCTCTCCAGCATTTATCATTTTCCTGTTTTGTCATCTTCGCCAATCTGATCACACCTGTGAGGTGTGGTACCTCAGAGTTGTTTTTATCTGCATTTGCAATCGTGATTTATAGCATTTTTTCATATGCTTACAGATATCTTTAATTTCTTCCTCTGAAAACTGTCCATATCCTTTGACCATTTATCAATTAGGGAATGACTTGTATTTTTATAGATTTGACTCCATTGTCTGTATAGTTTAGAAGTGAGGCCTTTATCAGAAACACTGGTTGTAAAAATTCTTTCCCAGTTTCCCACTTCCCTCCTAGTCTTGGTTACATCAACTTTTTTTTCATACAAAAACTTTTCAATTTAATGTAATCAAAATTATCCATTTTGTATTTCATAATGCTCTCTAACTCTTGTTTTGTCATAAAATCTTCCATTCTGCAGTGAATAGAGCACCGGCCCTGGAGTCAGGAGGACCTGAGTTCAAATCCGGCCTTGGACACTTGACAAACTTATTAGCCGGCAAGTCACTTAACCCCAATTGCACTCCCTCCCCAAAAATAAATAAAATAAAATCTTCCCTTCTCCATAAGTCTGACAGGTAAACTATTCCTTGCTCTCCCAGATTGCTTACAGTATCAGCCTTTATACCTAGATCATGCATCCATTTAGACTTGATTTTGGTATACGGTGTAAGATATTGATCTATACCTAGGTTCTTCCATACTATTTTCTAATTCTCTGTGGCGAATGGGAGAGTGAGTTGATGAGGGAGGTATATAGTAGAATTACCTGGCAGTAGTGAAAGCCCAGATGAGATTGTGAATTTTGGTGAATCCAGTGAGAACAGTTGATTTTCTCCACCTTTGTTCAGCAGAACATGTGTAGGAATGAAGGTGATGAGAGTGAGCCAAGGTTGAGGTTTATCTGGGTGTAATCGATGATATGATAAGGGAGTGAGGGATTCAAGAGAAGAGGAGGGTGTAGAGTTGAATTGGTTTACAAAGAAGAGTAGCTAATGCTGGGGTGATGGCTTGGGAGAAAATTGAGGGGTCAAGGGACTGGAGATAATGGTGCAGATGAAGAATAGGGTTTTGCAAAGGAAGGCAGAGGGATAAATGAAAAGCAAATAGATTATGCTAAGTTAAGGGGATTTCAGAATTCTTAAACATGGAGGTAGCACATTTGTGGGTGATTGCAAGATCAATGATATGACCATTTTCGTGTGTGACTGAAGTGGGGTGGAGGAGCAGATCATGGGAGGAGAGTACTTTGAGGAACTCATTTGTTAGGGTGTTGTAATGATAAGGGAATTTGAAGATCTTCTTTGCCCCTTAATAGGCCTAGGGAATTTGAAGATCTTCCCTGTCCTTTAATGGGTCTCACTTGGAGCCCAACAAGAGAAGCCTGCTTAGGGGAGGCTTATTTATTTTTCAAGAAGGTCTATACCTTTTGTTACTTTGTAATTAGGCAGTGGGTCAGGAAGTTTGTGATATCCTCTGACCCTGGAAAAGGCTGTCTATACTCTGAAGTGAGATTTGTTTGTTTGTTTTGCCTTTTTGGAGGGTAATTGGGGTTAAGTAACTTGCCCAAGGTTACATTGCTAGCTTTTTTGTGTGGGTGTTAAGTGTCTGAGGCCGGAACCGAACTTGGGTCCTCCTGACTCCAGGGCCGGCCCTTTACTCACTATGCCACCTAGCCGCCCCAGAAGTGAGGTTTTGATTTAGGGTTCACTTATGGGAAGAGTAGTGTGATTTGGCCAGATGAGACTCTGGGTAGCCGTTGAGCCCCCTGGCTTTGAAAACCCAGATGTTAGTGTTTCTCTCTCTGGTAACTAACTATGTATGTATGTAAAGGTCAGATAGCTGGAAGCCCTGTCCATTGGTCTATTGAATTATGTTATTTACTCTGTATTTTTTGTCTGCTTGTAATTTCTGTTTGTATTTTCTCCGAAGTTCAGAGTGCTGACTTTTTCCCCCGAACTAAGTGAATGATGTATGGTTTGGTTTTTTTTTTAAGCAATTGGGGTTAAGTAACTTGCTCACGGTTACACGGCCAGGTGTTTCTGGGTGGGTGCTAAGTGTCTGAGCCCAGTTTCGATCCCCAGGCCATCCCGACACTGGGGCCGGTGCTTTTTATCACTGTGCTACCTGGCCACCCCATGATATATATGTTTGATTAAAGTAAGATTGTTCCCCTTTTTTAAGTTGCTTTCCTTTAGAAAAGTGGATCAAAGAGCCTTGAACTAGCTACCATCCTGGGTAAGCTAGGGTGTTTGCTGTTACAGGTGTTTGAAGGAGGACAGTATGTATGTCAAGTTGGGGAGGAGAGAAAATTGTGAGCTATGTACTAACCTTATTGAAGAAGGAAGGGGAGTGACCTGGGGGTCTGTAGACAGCAGCTATCAGGATCTGGATTGGGCAATAGATATGAAGAATATGAACCTCAAAGGAAGAGAGATTCCTGAGTGGTGGAGAAAAGGGGAGAGCCTGGCAGCAGTGATGGGGAACAAGGAGTATCGTGACACCCCCTTCCTGCACAGTGAGCCAAGGGGAATGAGTGAAGTACAACCAGGACTGCAAGGAAGCCAGGGAGGCTTGATCATCAGAGGGAAGCCAGGTTTCAATAACAGCTAAGATATAGATGGAGTTGGAGAGACAAAGAGATATTTGTTGTCAATGGAATGGGCCTTCCAGAGGGCACAGTGGAAGGGTTGGGTGGTGTTGGCTTGCAACTTTGGAGTGGGAGGGTTGAGGGGGTGAGAATAAGGAATTGGGTGAGGGGGATGGGGGATGGGGTTTGGATGATGATCTATAGAAATTCAGAATCTCTAGCAAGATTGAGATGACAAGTGTGAGAATGTCCGTCAACTGGATGGAGGGTTCTACGCCTCTTCCCAAAGGAGGGTGGAGATCAGACTGGAGAAAAGTATAATACGAGATGGGAGGCCCTGCTTTACTTCTCTTCCCTCTGAAGGGTGGAGATTAGGCAGGAAATCCTCTGATCATATAAAGGGAATTAATAATGTCAAATAACGAATGGATGGAGCAGAAAGGGAGGGAATTCTGGGATAAAGGAATAATATGAGTCAAGGCCCTTTGCTAGAGGCATGGATAAAGGAGAGGGGAGGAGATCTGCATTCTCCTCATCTCCTTTCCACTAGATTATAAATTCTCTGAGGTCATAGGGTGTGTTTATTCATCTTTGTTTGTATTCTCAGCTGTGCTTTATCAATAAGATGTATTCAGTAACTATTCATAGAATTTGTGAAGGGTTTTGAGGCTCAGGAAGAACATCATAGATTTCATGTATTAAAATAACCCACTGTTAGGTGGCACAGTGGATAATGTTGGACCTGGAGGCAAGAAGACCTGAGTTCAAATGTTGACCTCAGTCATTTACTCGCTATGTGACACTGGGCAAGTTACTTAACCTTTGTCTTCCTCAGTTTCCTCATCTGTAAAATGCAAATAATAATAACTACCTTCTAGGGTTGTATGAGGATAAAATATTTCTTAAATGTTCTGCAAGCCTTAAAGCACTCTAAAAATGCTAGACATCATCATCATCATCGTTATTATAAGTTGCAGGGCTGGTATTGACCTGTATTGGTAGAGGGAATTTTTTTTTGTACTAATGAAATCAGGTTATTTTTCAGTTATGTCCAATTCTCCATGACCCCATTTGGGGTTTTCTTGGCAAGGTTACTGGAGGGGTTTGCCATTTCCTTCTCCAGTCCATTTTATAGGTGAGGAAACTGAGGTAAAACAGGGTGAAGTGACTTGCCCAGGGTCACACAGCTAGGCAAGTGTCTGAGGCCAGATTTGAACTTAGGAAAGGGAGTCTTCCTGACTCCAGGCCCACCGTTCTATGCACTATGGTGTCCCCTAGCGGTTCATAGTGAAATCACAAGTGTGGTCCTTACTCTCCCTATTTACATAGCACCTTAAATAAATCATCACATTTGAAACTCAGAATACCCTGGGGGGAACATTAGTGCTATTATTTCCATTTTATAGAGCACCATACAGCTAATACATGTCATGACTACCAAGTGTCAGAGTCAGGATTTGAACTCGGGTCTCCCTGACTCCAAGTCCAGTGCTCTATTTATTATACCTAAAGGTAGGGAGACCATCTAGGGCCTGCCCAGAGTAGTAGGGAGTAGAGGAGGGAATTGTTCTAAGCTTTCCAAGGTTTCTAGCCAGGGAGTCTGGTAGGGCGGCGATGGTGACAGAAATACTGGCGTTGGGCTGATGGAGCAGAGACTGCAAAAGCTCTAGGGGGTGGCCAGGTTTTTTCTGTGTTGGGTGAACACCGAGAGAAGACACCAAAGCTGGACCTCATGCTAAGGTCTCCCTTTGGGAGGCACCTACCCCCTAAGCCTGGGTTTGGGGGAATGTCAGGGTGGGATCAGAGGAGGATCTAAGTGCCCCCCACCTCTGAGGGCTCACCACGCCTTCAGGATTGCTTTGGACATCTCAGCAGGCCACATCCTGGTGCACTGTATTTATTGGACAAGCTTAGCCTGTTGGCAAAGCAGCAGGACCCCTGGCCCTTTCAGACCGCCTACTGGCCCGAAGCTTTGATCTATTGCTATCTGGATAGTCGACTGTAGGGCAACAGTGACAGCTTCAAGTTATCAGGCCTTTGACTGGTCTGGTCTCACACCAGCTCCCCTCTGAGGTGGAAGGGCAGGTAGTCCTGCCCCACTCCAGGGAGGTCTTCAGGTACCAGGTCATAAATCCTCGAAGGCTCCTCATATGCTACCTGGGGCCACTCTCCACGCTGATAAGTTCCCTGGGAAACAGAGAGAAAAAGAGATGGAGACTAGTATGGGGGGAGGGGAGGAAGAGGACAAGGTCCAGGGGCCTGAGCTCCCCATCAGCCTGATAGGGAGGCAGGGACCAGGACTGGGGCTCTTAGCATCCTTACCACTTCTGCCACTTTGTGGGGAGATTGCCAGGCTCCAGACAGGGGGTACAGCCTTTCCACCTCATCATAAAGTGGGCCGGGACCTGCCACCTCTTCATATTCATGACCCCAGAAACCTGGAATGGAGACAGAAGGCAGGGGAGCCCGCTGCTTAGGAAATCCGTTGTCCTGATCTGGAAGACTATTTCAATCTCTAATGGATTGGAGGAAATAGTTAGGGGGAAAGGGGAGAAGCGTTGGGGGACTGAGCAGAGTGATCTTCCAATTTACCTCGATATTGGGGTTCTTCTTCAAGTGTTGATGGAAGCTGGGGGCTGAAGTCCTTCATGGAATGGTAATGAGAATCCATGTCCGCTGAACTCTCCTGTTCCCCCCCAAAACCCAACCCACCAAACGAACTTAGACCGTACTGATCAGTAGTCAGAGGCAGGGAGTCCAAAAGAATACTCTCTTTCCTCCCCACTATCTACTTGGGACCTGCAGAACCCCTTCCCCACCCTCCCCCACTTTAGCTGTTCCCAGGTGGGTGTCCCCTCTCTTTCCTCACCCTCTTCATCCAGTGCTTTTATTCCTGCCCAGAAAGGGATCTGATAACTTCATCCACTCAAAGGTGGTGTCTCCTTTCGGAGGCTTATTTGCTTTTTAAAAGAATGGCCAGAACAGAAAACTACCTAATAATGGAATTCCAGGCACTAGGGACGCATGGATTGGGGGAAACATTCAGGAACACAGAGGCTTTTCCTAAACCCGTTCAAATCATGAGGGGTGAAGCAGATAAGAAGCTGGCCCTGGAGTCAGGAAGACCTGAGTTTCAATCCTGTCTCAAACATGTTCCAGCTATCTGAACTTGAACAAGTAACTTCACCTCTGTTTGCCTCAATTTCTCCAGATGTAAAATAAGTTTAATAATAGCACCCACCTCCCAGGGCTATTGTGAGAATCAAATAAGACAATATTTTAAAGTGTTCTATCAGCCTTAAAGCTCTAAATAAATACCAGCTGTTACTATCAAAGTAAGTCAAGGAACCACCTTCCCCATGGCTTCCCTGGGTCTCACCGCAGTGCTGGGGGTGTGCCTGCTGCCCCATCTGCTCTCTTGGTATTCATTCCCAGCTGGAGTCTCTGACCTGCCGTGGCAACAGGAGAGCCTGGCACCAGCTTCTCTCTTCCTTTCCAGACCACAGCTATCCCCCCTCCTCTTCCTCTCCTGCCACCCTCCTATCCCACTGACTCCCTCTAGGATACGCTTCCTTACCCTGCCTCCATCTTTTCCTCTTTGGCTTCTGAGGGAAGAATGAGAGTAAAGGAGTCAAGGTGAGCCCATTTGGGGGGCATCTTTACAAGGCATTTGGGGAACCAGATCCATGCTTTTCCCTTTGCATGCAGAGTATAACGGTCAACATCTTCTCTCCACCCCCGGCAGGATGTCCTTACCCTCGGAGGGATGCTCACGATGTCTCTGCCTCCAGAGGACGTACCCTATGCAGGAGGCATTGGAGAGGAGGAGCAGAATCCCCAGGGCAAATAGAATGGGGAGCAGGAACCAGCGAGGGAATCCTGGGGACACAAACACGGCGTCCTCAGGAAGGGGAAAAGCTGGGGGTCTACAGAGAACTCTCCTTCCATTTGGCCCCTGTTCTCTCCCACCCACCTGGCTTCCTTCCCTCAGTCAACTCTTCAGTTTTTTTCTCCCTATTACATCCTGCACAAGGATGCCCAAAGAATCTTAACAAATTCAATCATTCCTTCAGTATTAGTCAGCAAGGACTTATTCATCACTGAGCCTTAGGAGTTAACAAAGGCAAAACCAGGCTGTCGTCAATGAGCTTACAATGGAATTGTTAGAACAGCCATCTACAAACAAGGCATTAATACAGAGTAGATGAGAGGTAATCTCCGAGAGAAAGCCCTAGCAGTGGGGGAGGCAGAAATGGGGGGGGG
>NW_027187400.1:40663428-40698921 GCF_028583685.1 Petaurus breviceps papuanus
TCCCCCACCCCTGCCCCGGCCTGGAGCACTCTTTCTCCTTGACTCCACCTTCTGGCTTCCTCAGACAAAAGTTCCGAATCTCACCTTCTCCTTTTGGGTCCCCCCCCCCCCCCATTTCTGCCTCCCCCACTGCTAGGGCTTTCTCTCGGAGATTACCTCTCATCTACTCTGTATTAATGCCTTGTGGGGAGAGGGGGGTGGTCGAGGAGCTGAGAATGGGGGTGGGGATGTTTTATTCAAGGGACAGTGAGGAAGCCAGAATATTTATCTGCAAAGAGCGCTGGATTTGGCATCAGAGAACCAAGTTCAAATACCAGCGATGCCACCTGTGTGACCTGGAGCAAATCACTTAGCCTCTTGGGCCTCAGTTTCCTAATCTGTAAAATGAAAAGATTAGACTCACGACTTCTAAAGTCCTGTTCAGGTCTATATCTATTATCCCTGGTGAGAAACCTATAATAGCTCCCCACTGTGTACAGGACCCAGGATACCTCTACCTGGCATTCACCCTTCCTGATCCAACCCCAGCCTTTCTTTCCAGTCCTATCTCCCATCCCTGCCCAACATGCACCTCTGCTCCAGTCAGGGCTCCTTGACACTGTGGCTGCTCCTTGTGCCTGAAATGTCCTTATCCAGAAAAATGCTACTGAATTTTCAAAGCCCAGCTCAAAGCTCACCTCTTTCATGACTGCCCCAAACAAATATGTAATAAAAATAACTAGCATTTTGTAGCCATTGAAGGTTTGCAAAGCGCTTTACAAACATCTCATTTTATCCACACAACAATATTGGGAGGTAAGTGCTGTTATTGTCCCCATTCTACAGATGAGGAAACTGAGGAAGACAGAGAAGAAATAACTTGTTGAGGGTCACACAGCTAATCTGAGACCAGATTTTAAAGCCAGGTTCCTGATTCCAGGTCCAGGGCTCTAATCATGGTAGCCACCTGGCTACCTAAAGTATAGATTTTGTTTAACCCTAGATTATAGTGCATCTTGTTCTGTAGTATTCACAGATTACTTCGTGTACATATAAATCTTATCTCCTCTACAGGACCCTAAGATATCCAAAAGCAAGAACCATATCTTGCAACTTTCTCTGTCCCTTTCCCAGCGCCTTGTTCAGGACTGGGTATCGTGTAGGCACTCAGTAAATAGTTGGTGAATTAAATTCGGTAAAAAAGGAATGGAAAGTGTGGAAGGGCTTCTGAGTGGAAAAGAAAGAAGTAAAAGAAATTTAATCGACAGATCAAGGGGATGGCAGGAGATGTGGATGGGGCCAAATGGAGTGAGCAGGTAAGTTATGGAAAAGAGCTAAGTAGGTGGTGATAGTAAGACAGATTTCTTTTCTTAGGCAAAAGAATAATGGAAATTGGTTCCAGGAAGGCCTCACCAGGTTCTATAGGGAACTGGTCCTCTGTCTTTTCAGATGAGTCTTCAATACCTAGCAAAAGAAAATGAGTGGGTTGGATTGACCCCAGGATGACAGGATGCCCCTCTAATACTGCCTAACCTTGCTCTCTCTCCCAGCCAAACCTAAATGAAGATTCTCTAAATGGAGTCTGCATCATCATGGGCACCATTATGCACCCCGTCCCAGAAAGCTGAGTAGTCAGGGCTATCTTTAGCCCTTCTCTCTCCCTCAATTCTCTGAGTCAAACCGTGACCACATCTGTTGAGCCCATCTCACCCATGGCCATTCCCTTCCTCCATATTTCTGCTGTGTTTCCTCAACTACAGACAGGACCTGCATGACCTACCACCTGCATCCTAGCACCTCTGGCCTCTCTACATCCTCCTTCACTCAGCTACCAGCATCACCTGCCTCTCCATGGCTTCTAAGGCACTTTCCAGCTCAAAATCCAATATCTTTCAGTCCTTCATGGGTCCATCTGGTCATGTCCAACACCCAAGATCTCCCACAGTCCACAGTCACCTTATCTCCTTATCTTTTCTCCCATTACTCTTTTCCATGCCCTCTATGTCTTAATCAAACTAGATAGCTCTCTGCTACCAGAACATGACCTTTCATCTCTGGTCTCTCTGTCTTTGTCCACAGTGGTACCCTATGCCTAAATGTCCTTGCTCCTCCTTCTGTAGTGGGTAGGTCATTGGGCCTGGAGTCAGGTTTCAAATTTGACCTCAGACACGTCTTAGCTGTGTAACCCTGGGCAAATTACTTAATCTCTGCCTGCCTTGGTTTCCTCAACTGAGGAAAATGAAGATCACAATAGCACCTACTTGCTAGGGCTGTTGTGAGGACCAAATAATATAGTATTTGTCAAGTGCTTAGCATAGGCCTGGCGTGGAATTGGCTCTGAATAAATGCTTCTTCCCTTGCCCCTTCCCTAGGTGGCAAAGGCAAGAGTCTCTGGATGACTGTCCAAGGGATGGGAACTGTAGTTCTTGCTCTTTCCACGGACTCCCTAATGCCTAAATTTCCCCAACACCTTTCCCTCAGGTACCCATGGTGGTCACCGGGATGCGGGCTCCCCGATCAGCAAGGTCACTGTCCCCCAGGGCATTGGTGGCCAGCAGAGAGAAACGATATAGGGTGAAAGGTCGAAGACCATCCACAGTAAAGGAGGTGGCTTGAGGTGGGAAGACATCCACGTACAGGTACCCTGGTATCTCAGGTGCCTCATACCTGCATTGATCATAGGGAGCTTATAGATGAGTGGGCCACTCAGTTTCAGCCTGCTGCCTCCCCACTCTGTCCTCTCAGCCCAGTGTGGCCCCTACCTGACACGGAATCTCTGTTCCAGGCCCCCATCAAAGCCTGCTTTCCACTCCAAGCCCACAGAGTGGCGGGTGATATTCATGACCTTTAGGTTTGTTGGAGGGTCTGGCCGACCTGTCAAGGGGAGAGGTGACAGAAAACCACCTTCCCTGTGCTCCCCCTTCCACATTCTCTGCCCATTTCCTCCCTGGACCCAGGCAGGCCTACCTTTCATTGATCAACCTCAACATATGAAAACTTGAATTTATAAAACCAAATTAAAAGAGGGACGAGGTGGGAGGGGTGGAAATTACCTCTTAACAAGATGATTGAGCCTGATTTTTGCTTTTCTGAAAGGGCCACAGATATTCTTAAAAGATTAAACTCTCCTAACTCCTTGGAGCTTTTGTGTGGCAAAAATTCAAAACATACCTAACCCTTCTCCTCAGGAGTATGGATACTTCATGAAGTGAGGGATACATGTAATCTTTCAGGCTGTGGAACAAGAGACTTTCCTAGCAAGGGTTCTAAGTCAATTTTGTATATTGTAGACCCCTTCAGTAAAGCCTGTGGGCCCCTTATCAGAATTATGTTTTGTAGGCACAAAATACATAGAATGATAAAGGAAACCAGTTTTGATGAAATAAAGATTTTTTCTCATTCAAGTTTGTGGACCCCACTGCAATCTCTGGGGGTCTATGGACCCCAGGCTAAGATCCCTTGCCTTAGAGGCTCTGCCCTCCCCTTTCCTGCCCCACCCCAAGCCATACTAATGCTGACGATCTGGATATCGGTGTGGTCAGTGCCCAAGTTGTTGGTGGCTGTGCAAGTGAAGAGGGCATAGTCTTGGGCAGCCGTGATGTTGGCAATGGTGAGGACACTGCTATGAACTGGTCCCTCATGATAGGTATGTTCGGTATATCTGGGAGAAAGGGAGGGGATAAGGAATGAAGTAAGGTCTGGCAATGGTGGTGGTGGTGGCTGTGGTGGCAGTGGTGGCAGCAGTGGTGGCAGCGGTGGGGGTGGCAGCAGTGGTGGCAGTGGCAGTGGTGGCGTCAGTGTTGGTAGTGGTAGTGATGGTGGCAGTGGTGATGGTGGTAGTGATAGGAATCAGAACAGATGGAGCTGCAGACTCAGATGGGGTTGAGATCAGAGGATATAGTGCTAGGGGCTGAGTGAGAGTTTAGGACAAGTGGAGGGTGATGTCAGAGGCCAAGATTTGTGAGAAATGGTGTCAGGGAATGAGAATAGGTGTGTGGGATTAGTAATTGGGTGTGGGGAGACATCTCCACAGTGAAATGCTCATATTGCCAGGGGTCAAGGAGTGGGAAGGGGAGAGATTGAGATCAATTCCACGTGGGGTTAGGAGGCATGTAGAAAGCAGAGGATGTGTGGGTCAGTGAGGATCTGCCATCGTTGTGGGTACTGACCTGGGGTCTTGGAGGTCCAGGGGAACCCCATTCTTGGCCCAGGTGAAGACAACATTAGGGACACCCCGTGCCCGGCAGTGTAAGGTGGCTGAGCTGGACCGGTCCCCAGCGGCAGCCACCTTCGTGAGAGGCTGAGGGTATTCAACCTCAGGAGCAACTTGAAGGAGACAATGAGGAACGGCATAAGAGGAAGACTTTTGCCATGTAAGGAATGGTGGGACGCAGCTGGTTTCTCTAAGCTCTAAGACTCCAAGGGGTCACAGTGAGGGACTTCTGAGGAGCATGGTGGGGCATCAAGTTTAAGGCCCAGGGTGGGAGATTTGGGGGTCAAGATAAGCTTAGTGTGAGAGTCCATATTGGGGTTCCCCCAATTTTACCTACATCTCACAATAAGCCTTGAGAGCCTGCGGGCAGGGGGAGGTATCCCATTGTCCACAATGCACTGGTATGGTCCAGCCTGCTCCAAAGTAGCCTTAGGGATCTGTAGCCGTCCTGTCAATCCCTGCGAAGTCTGTTCCATACCCTCCAGGTCTTGTTCTTCCTCTCCCTTCAGGGACACAAATCCGGCAAAGGCCAGAAACCCATCCTCCCAATCCGCCCCCACTCTAAATGCTGGTTCTGCCTTTTAGCGGTAGGGCTGCCCTGAACACCCCCAAACCAGATCTCCCCTGCCTGCTGCCTGTCTGTCCTCTCCAGCAGCAGAGGCACAGAAAATAAGCATTTGGACAACTCCAGGAAAGCCCCTGCAATTGCGGAGATGATTCAGGCAAAATCCCTGCTATAAGAGATATCTAGGGTCAAGAAAAGGGTCTTCCTTTGAACTGTGGAAATCAAGTCTGGAGGGTGGGCAGGGCAGGAGACCTGGCTGAGACCCTGTAGGAATGTCACTGAGCCAGGAGGTGGCAGCCTGGGACTGGGCTTGGGGATCTATAGCCTAGGACTGAGGTTTGGATCAGGAAAAGGAACAGCACTGAAGTGGAGGCTGGAGCTGGGGTTGTAGGGGAATCCCTTACCAGCCTCTCCCACTGAAACATGCCAGGAAGGACTGGGCTGGCATCAACAACACAGAGGATCTCTGCCGATCCACCCACGTCCACCTCTGTGACATCGGGGATGGTCTGGATGGTAGGGGCATCTGGGGAGGGAAGAGAGGCAAGGGGCTCAATCTGGGGTGGGGTCACTGAGGGGAAGGCTGGCCATTCTCAGGCAAGGGGAAGCTTACTCACAGTGGACCGCCAGCCTGACCACGGCCTCACTGATGCCCTCTGCGTTCTGGCACAGCAGCCGGTACTCCCCGCTATCTCCCCGAGTCAAGTTCCATAGTTTCAGGGCTCCTCCAGGGAGGATCCGGTGTCTGGGACCCCCATCTGGGAAGTAAGGGACGCAGCATTCACAAAAACACGTCCTCCCCTTCCAGAGCCCTTGGAGGCCACAGACCCTCTTGCCAGGTCGTTCTCTCCCACTTCTGGTACCTGGACTCAGTTTGCTCCCCTGGAAACTCCAATTGAAGAATTCAGGGGCTGGGTTAGCAGACACAGAGATGGGGAGCAATGCTCCCCCATGTTCCTGGGCTTCTACTTTGAGGACCTGATCTTCCAGGAACTTGGGAGGATCTGTGTGGATAAGGAAAGTGATCATTGGGACCCATGTGTGGAGGGAGGGTCAGGGCTTGGGGAGCGGAGGATAAAGCCAGTCAGCAAACAGTAAGCCTTTATCATGCACCAGGCACCATACCAAGTGTGGCTTAGTTATAGGGTCTGGTTCAGGTTTAGGATGGTGATGGGATCAGGGATAGATGTAGTTGGGTTATGGGCCCCTTCTACCCACTGTTCACCCCCATAGAACACGCACAAAGCACGTGCAGCCGATAGAAGGCGCTCACGGTCTCTTGAAGCTCAGGGCTGTTCGCCCTGCATGTCACACGATCCCCATGGTCCTGGGAAGACACCTGAAGCCATATGCTCCCTGCTGCCTCCGAGCCCCTGAACCTGGATGGCCTGTACCTGAAGGCCATTCCTTGGAGCCTGGGAAGGATGGGGACAGGAGGAGTGTTGGAAGCCCTGGGGACGTGAGGGGTGATAGGAGATGTGGGGACATGAGGGGTGTCAGGAGCCCTGGGGACAATTCTGGGATCTGGGCTTCTGGAGAGCAGGCAGGGCTATGATTCTTCAGTGGAGGGGGTTGAAGGTTGTGGGGTGGAGAGTACAAAGTGACCTCACCTCTCCCCTTCCTTTTCCCAAGACAGGTTGGCTGGGGGGTTACTGCTGAGGCTAACACAAGTGAGGTTCACAGAGTCTCCAGGGCGCAGAATGGAGGTATTAGCTGAAATAGTCACATTGATGGGAGGGACTGCAATAAAAAGGAAGTACTGTCCCAAAGTTTCCACAGTATGATAACTTTCCAGAAACTTCTATCCAACATCTCCCTCTTTCCCCCAGGGGTGAGAGTTTCCTGAGCCCCATGCCTTGGAGCCTCCCCACCTGGGTCCCCTCCTTCAGCGGTGTGAGAGCCCCCTCCTATTCCAGGCCCTCCCCAAGAGGATCAAGGTGATGCCTCACACTGCACATGGAACTTGGTGGAGGCTGAGCCTTGGTCGTTGGTGGCCTTGCAGTTGGAAGTGGTCTTGCAGGTATAGATAGCCTGGTTGTCACTGGGGTCCAGCTTCAGGATCAGCTCTCTGGAGAAGGTGTTCCCTGACTTCTCCACCACGCTCCGTGGCCTCTGCTCCATCCCTGACTTGGTCTCCACCACAGGCTTCTTGTCCTTTCAATCCATTCCAGGCCCCAGTCTCAGAATGCCTTGGCACCCGACTCCCAGTCTGAGATTTCTCTCTTCCCCCTCCTTCCAACAGGGGACCCACATTTGGGAATTCTTTCTCTTGATTCTCCACCCACCTGTCCTGAAGGGTTCACATTCCTCTCTTTAAGCATTTAGCTTGTCCACCCTTAGGTAAAGTCCCAGAATCGCCCAGCAATTTCCAAAGTAACATTTCAGCTCATCATACAACTGGTCTCCCAGTTACAGACAGCCCCAAATTCCTGGGATTTTCTAGCAGCCTGGTCCGGACTCCCACCATTCCCATTCCCCACCCTCTGCTTTATGCAGACACACCTGCAGCCCCTAGGAAGGGAATCCTCAAATACCTTCCCTGACCCTGAGTTTTCTGCCCTCACCTTGCACCAGGAGAGGGAGGGCTCCGGGTTGCCCCCAATGGCCAGACACAGGAGCCGAATCTGGTTTCCTGCTCGAAAATTTTCCCCCTTAGGGAAACTCTCAATCCAGAGTCTTTGGATAGGATCTGGTGGGTGGTGAAGAAGGGAGAAATGAGCCTTTTTTTCTTTTCCTCTCCCCTCTGCACTTGAACCATGAGGGTCTGGGACAGGCTGTCAGGGGGAATATCCTCAGGAATAGCCTGGACTATTGAAATAGCCTTCTGATTGGTGTCCCCGCCTCTAGCCTCTCCCATCTCCAGTGTCCAGTGGATATTCATAAAGCATAGGTCTGACTATGCAGGTCTCTCCTCTGCTCAAGAAGTGGCAATGATTCCCTATTCCTTTTAGCACAAAATGCAAACACCTCTGTTTAGCTTTTGAAACCCTTCATCATATGACTCCGTCCAATTTTTCCAGGCTGATGATGCATTTCTCCCTCTTACACAATCTTCATTCCACCAAAAAGAGCCTTCTTGGCAGATAGGGTTCTACACCATTCCATCCTCAGATGACACCTCATTTTTTGAAATCCTTGTATTATGTCAGGATGCTCCAGGATCATCTTCTTCAAGAAGCATTTTCCTATTTATTGGTGCCCTCCCAGCCTAGGCACTGTCTATCTATTTTGTGATCTAGCCTATATTTGCTTATCTGTGAATGGTACAAACTCTGCCCTCATCCTTCCCCCTCTCCATTCCCCACAGAATAGAAGCTCACAGAGGGCAGGTCTGGGTCCGTTGTATATTTTTACCCCTAGCACATAATAGGTGCTTAATAAAAGCTTATCCATTGATTGGGAGGTTGAGGAGGGGCATTCTACTAGGTTTTTTGAGGGGGCTCACATTTCACATTTAGTGTGACTGATTTCTTGAGGGTCTCCTTGGCAAAAGCCTCACTAAAGGCCTCACAGGTCAGCATCAGCCCATTGTCTGCCCTCCGCACGGTGTGAGTCACGTTGGACATGGTTACTCGACCACCATACAGCCCCTGAGGATGGAATTGGAGCCTCAAACTTGGGCATCCAGCCCACCAGCCCACCAGCCCAGGGACTTCCCCATGCTCCGCTTAAGGGTGGGCCAAGTCTTTGATTCTCCCCCAGTCCAGGCTCCTGGCTCTTCGGGGCCCCTGGGCTCCAGCCCTCAAACCTCACATCAGTGACAGTCACATCTGTGGGTCTGAGCTCCTGCCAGCCCAACCACCAGCGCAGCAGGACTCCTGGGTTACTAGACTTGGTGAAGCAAGAGAAGGGTGCCGTCTTGTTTTCATCTAGGCTTGTGGAACCCAAGATAGTGATAGAGCTGGGGGGGACTGTGAGGAGGAGAGATGAGAGACGTGAAGATGGCACCAGACCGAGCTAGAACTAGGCTAGGGCACTCACAGGGGCAGATGCTTTCTCTCTGTAAAGATTCCACACCTTGGCTTCATTGCCATCCCCAAGATCACCCCAAGGTGCTCCATCTGCCACCTGCCTTCCCCTGCCTCCGAGTTGGAGCACTCATTAGCTCTTCCTCTGGAAGAAAGGCTGTCCCTCCTCTAAGGGTGACTACACCCAACCATATGGACCAGAGCCATGCCTTTTATGGAGGATGAAAGTGCCAATCTTCCCACTCATTGTGAGGAAGCCTCCCTCTTCAAAGGGTGGTGTCCCAGGGTCTCTTTTCTCTCTGAGGCTTTGTTTCCCAAGGTCCATTCCCCCGAACTCAATTTGCCCTGGGCACCAGAATTCCCAGTCATGGTTCTGGTGCTAGCTAGAACTGGGGGAACTAAGCAAGGTTGGGTAGGCCTAGGTAGGCTGGGGGCAGAGGAAGGGGATAGATTGCTCCAGAAGAGGAAGCAATAACTCCAAGGGGACCATCAGGGATGGAATGGGGCAGGGGGCAGTGGGCAGCTCCCAGGATCCTCACAGGAGATATGCAGTGTGATCACATGTTCTTGAGCTGTAGGGGACACACTGTTCTGGGCTTCACAGCTGAGCTGGGCCCCGTTGTCCTCTGGCTGTATGGTCAGAGGTAGGATGCTTCGGGCCAGGGCCTGCTTGTGGTCAGTTTCCCAAACTGTAGAGATCACCTTTCCATTCTGGGGTGGGGACAGGGGATGACATGGAAAAAAGTGAACAGGGGATCCTGAAAGTGAAAACCCAGATTGCCAAAACCACTCTGTAGAGTTTCCACCTCACCTTCAGCCACTGCAGAGTGGCCAGAGGGTTTCCCCCTCGAGACACACAGGGCAGCTCCAAATCCTGTCCAGCTCTGGCTCTCCCCTCCAGCTGGCCAGGCCACTCAATAACAGGAGGGCCAGGGGGAACTGTGGAGAAGGGAGCCAGAGGGTACTCAGCAAGGAGATGTTCCTCAGCTCTGGATGTCTTCAAAGAGACCTAGAACTCAGTCCCCTTGCCATCCCTCCCTGGTCTCCCATTTCTCAAGATCCTGAGTCATAAATACTTACTTCCCATATGAGAACATGCTTGGTACTCTTGATAAATAAGGCCTCCCAAGGGGCCCATGGCTCCCTCCCCTTGCCACCCTGTCTTGGGGCCCTAGCTCACACAGAATGTTCATGGTGAAAGAAGCTTTCAAGGATTCCTTCAGGGCTGGGTTGGTCACTTCACAGACCAGGAGTTTCCCATTGTCAGAGGGCTTGGGAGTCACCCTGGGCAGAGAGAGGAATTCAAAGGTGGGAGAATAGATTGGGAGAAAGCATTTGGGTCCTTGGGGATCCAAGTGCCCCCTGTACCTGACTGTGGCCTCCGTGGTGACAAATTTCTCACGGGCTCCAGGATTTGTGTAGGGGAAGACGTCTGGAATCAGCCAGTTGTCTGGTTAGCAGAAGAAGGGGGAAAGGGAGAGAGACCCTCTGAGTTAGATCAGAAGTTAGGGAGAATGGGGACCACATCCCCCAGTGAGCGACCACTTTCCCCAAGATCCAAACATCCTTGGTTTTGCCTCTCTTGCTCCACTGTACCCACCCACACATGCTCACCTCTGCCTTTGGTCCCACTTCTGGGCTTCCCTACCCCAGTTAACAGCTTCTTACCTATGGTGACCGTCTCCCCAACCAAACCCAACCCCCTTCTCCCTGCCTTCCCTACTTCTGTTAATAGCCCTCCCATCCTCCCAGTCACCGTCCACTCCCACATCCAATCAATCACAAGACGGTGTTTATTCTGTCTCAGCAATATCTTGTCCTCTCCCTCTTCCTTTCCACAGTCACTGCCCCCATGCAGCACAAGCAAGCTCAGTCCCTCGTGCATCCTGGCCTGGACTATTCCAACAGCCTCCTCTCTTGTGTCCTGATTCTCTAGACCCTCCCTGTCTCTAATCCATTCAGCACAAACCACCAGATTTGGCTCTGATCACTACGCCCACCTGTGCATGGACCATTCAACGGCTTCCCATTGCCCAGAGGATAACGGGCAGATTCCTTGGCTTAACAATGAGTCCAATTGGCCACCATGGCCTTCCTAGAACGTTGCTTCTCCCAGCTCCCATTCACGCTCCCCTTTGCTCCAGCTAAATGGGACTTCCTTGCCCTCTCTCCTCATGCACTTTACCTTGGAATGCCCTTCTGGGCCAAATCTGCCTGTGCACTTCCTACCCATCTTTCAATGTCCAGGTTAAATGTCACCTCTGCCAGGATGTCTTCCCCAATCCCTTCCAAAAGGAACTCCATTCATCCTTCTCTGAGCTGCCCTAGTACCTTTAAATGCCCTTTCATGATCTGTCTCACATTATTGGAAGGGGAAAGGAACATTCATGGTCTTCTGTGTAATGTGCCAAGAGCTTGACAAATATTATTTCCTTTTATCATATTTGTGAACATATCATATACTTCTTACTGTGGAACAAACTGGACAGCAGGGCTAGGGTACAGACAGGGACTGATGTCAGTCTCCAAGATGAGGAGGTTTCCTCTATCAATGGAGGTACCACTGTTGGGAGACTCTAACTGGGGCTGCCACCAGGGGACAGAGGGGCTTTGGTTTGTGAGGCACCTGCCCGGTCACCAATTATACTCTGAAGAGGCTGCCTGGAGCCCTAGGAGCTTGGGACTTGCCCAGGAAGACACAGCCAGGATGTGTCAGAGGTGAGGCAGAAGGGATGACATTTTATTCATCTTTGGATTCCTCACAAAGTCCCTCCCATATCTTTATAAAACAGTCAACACTCAATGCATCCTCCTTGAATTGGTGACTGTGTAATCATTTAATGGTCTCACCAAAAGTCTCAGATGCTTTCAGTCACATACATCCACTCACCCTGGCGAAAAATGATCTCAGTCTCTGGTTTAGAGTCTCCAGAAGTGCAGGTGACTGAATATTCCTCTCCAGCAACCCAGGTGACCAAGCTCCCAGCCTCAGGATTCATCTGTATGACCTTAGGAGGTACTAATGGAGGCATGAGGTCAGAGGGCAGAGAATCATAAGTCAGAGAGAGTAACCCCAAGACTAGACATCCTCAAAGCATGTAAAGAACAGGGTTAATAATGTCTGGATCCCAAGGTTTCCCCCCAGGATCTGGCTAGGAAGATCAGAGGCTGGAGGATGGTCTCTGGAAGTTCTGGGGCTGGGGAGGGAGTCGAGGCAGAGGGAAAGCTAAGAACTTGGGAAGATCTCATACCTAGCACAGTGACCGTGATTCTAGGAGAGACAAGCTCAGGGCTGGTCTCAGACCGGCTGACTTGACATTCGAACTCTGCGTCATCACTGATGTCACACTTAGAAATGTGGAGGTGAAATTCACCTGTCGGGGAGACACAGGCACAAGGCAAGAGTCAACAGCTTGGGTTGATTATGGGTCACTCCCATTTGTGGGTAGATGGTCAGTTCTTCCAGAATCAGGAGGGTCCTCAGTGGCCAGCCCCTCTCCGAAAAGGAATCCCTGCCTTCTATAAATATGGACAAGTAGGTCGCCATCTGGCCTCTCCTTGGAGGCCTTCAGTGAGGGGAATGAGTGGCCTCTGAGGTGACCGATTCCATCTTCAAAAAGCTAGAATTATGAGGAAGTTGTTTTCCTTGTGGAAAGCCTGTGTCTCCTTGAGGGCCACTCTTTGCTGAGTCCTCTGTCCACGGGGAGGAAGCAAGGTGGCACAGTGGATAGACTGCCAAGCCTTGAATCAGGAAATCTCATCCTGCTGAGTTCAAATTCCACCTCAGACACTTCCTATGTGTGACCCTGGACAAGTCACTTAACCCTGTTTGCCTTAGTTCCCTATCTGTAAAATGAACTGGAAAAGGAAATGGCAAACCACTCCAGTATCTCTGCCCCAAAAAACCCTAATTGGGGTCATGGAGAGCTGGCATGACTGAAAACAACTGGACGACAGCTGCCCGTGGGCAGTTGCTAGTTCAGCCCTTGGAGGCCAAATAGAACTCACCTTGATCAGGATTGCCCGTCATACGGTATCTGGGGAACCCTGGGATCTCAGGGTTGGGGCCCAACACAAAACCATCTTTCACCCACTGCACATGCCCTTGTCTGGCTCGGACACCGCATTTCAATACAACGTCCTCTCCTTCAACGACCGTCACATTGTCTGGTAGTAGCCAAAAGTCCTGCTGGGGTGGGGTCTGGAGCCGGGCTTTGGGGAAGAGAAAAGTAGGTAGCTGATGGGCCTGGGATCAGAGGCCTAATATGGGAATGGTCAGAGGCCAGTGGGCTCTCTTACCTTCCACAAGCAGCTGCAGGAAGATTGCAGTGTGAAGGGCTCCCCTGGGCATCAGCCTCAAGACCCAGAACATCTTGGCTCCTCACCTACAGCCCGATCTGCCCAACTTAGCTCTCTACTCTGGAGTGTCTTGGAGACGTAGAGAACATCCAGACTTTGAGGGGTCTTAGAAGTCACCTAATGGAACCCCATCATTCCGCCTGGAGAGTGAAACAACTTTTCCCCAGGTCCCCCAGGTGAGGAGCAGAGCAGGGATTAGAAGGCAGGTCTCCTCACTCCTAGCTCAGGCTTTCTGGCTCTGTCCCTCCTTATTTTCCTACTGGGTGGGGGCAGAGCCCAGGGCCAGAAATCCCCCAGAGTCAGCAGATGCCAGTGACATTCTTCAGTCCGGCAACCCCTCCACACCCTGGAATGGCCAGCTCTGCTACCCGCCCCTTTCCTCACCCTGCACCAGTTGGAAGGATCGGCCTGGGGTTGTCACCAGGAGACAAGGGGCTTTGCATGGCACCTACAAATTTAGAACTGTACTTACGTGGTGTTGTGGGTAAGAGCCTTGGAGCTGGCATCAGAGACAGGAGTTTGAATTCTACCTCACTGACTACAAGTCACTTAACTCCTCTCAGACGTTCCTGTTTTTAAAGTGGTGACAGTGGAAAAAAAAGAAAATAAAATGGTTCTCATGAGAGCCCTTCCTTCACAAGGTCATTGTGAGGGTCAAAGGCAATGCTATGAACTACTTTGCAAACCTGAAATTGTTTGCCTGTTCTTGTTACTGCCCTCTGATCCAGCTTCCCATTTTACAGACAGGGAAACTGAGACCCCAGGAGGTCAGTCTCTGGTTTCAGAGTCAGAGGAGCTCAGTTCAAATCCTGATTTTGCCACTAACTGTGCATGTGTGACTTTGGTCAAGCTATTTCACATTCCTGGGCCTCAGTTTCCTAGTAGCAAAATGATGGAATTGGACCCCAAAAATGGCCCCCTTCTAAGCTCTAAATCTCTGTCCTTTCGGATTCCTCCGGGCTCTCTCCAGATGATGCCACAAGGCCCTTTCTGAGGCTGACTGCTCCTCTCCACACCTTTGTCATGCATGCAGGCTCAGGAGGAGGAAAGTCAGGGGATATTTCTTCTCTGGCCTCTATCACTCAGTAGTCCAGTCTCCTCCTTTAAAGTTGACTGTGTCCTGGCCAGATCCTCAATGGACCTCACACTCCCTTCTCCACAATGAATGACTCTAATGAATGACTCCAAAAGCTCTTATCAATGTGGTGCCATAGTGCTCAGAGTGCTGGGCCTGGAGTCAGGAAGCCTCATCTTCCTGAGTTCAAATCTGGCCTCTGACACCTCCTAGCTGTGCGACCCTGGGCTAGTCACATCACCCTGTTTGCCTCAGTTTCCCCGTCTGTAAAATGAGCTGGAGAAGGAAATGGCAAACCACTCCAGGATCTTTGCCAAGGAAACCTCACATGAGGTCATGAAGAATTAGACACAACTGAAAATGACTGAACAACCAATGTCCCCTTAGCCCCTTTCAGCAGAATTTGTCCCAGGTGCTGGAATTCCTAGTTAACAGTGCCATCTTCCGATGCCTTTCTGAGGGCTTCTAAAGCAATATCCTGGACTTAAGGGACACTTAGTCCTATTTTGTGAGCAGGAGTGAACACACACTGGGGTATTTGAAGGCATGCCCAAGGCCCTCATTGGGAGTTTCCTTTGACTGACAGTTACTTGTATTTTTATGTAAGCCCCAGAAACTGTGGAGGTAGAAGTTAGTGACTGTTTGGGGAGGGAGTATCAGAGATGACTCTAAGATTATAGAACCAGATGACTGGGGGTGGGAGGAGGTGGTGTGTAATGGGAATGTAAATTCAAAGATCTTTCCTGCCCCTAGGCTAAAGTTCACCTGGAGCCTGGGATGGGAGGCTTGTTTTTCAGTAGATACTTCTTGATTGGCCAGTGAGTCAATAAGGTTGTTACATTCTCTGAGGCAGGAGAAGGCTATATAAGCCCTGATGTGCAGCTTTGTTTTGGGGCTCACTTTGAGAAGTGGTCTGTGATTTGATATGGATTCTGGGAAGCCGTTGTCCAGAGCCCCCCGGCTTTGAAAAACCCAGATGTTGATTGGGTATGGATGTAATGGTTGGACATTTGAAATCTGTCTACTTGATCTGTTTCTGTCTTGATAATTCTGCCTGTATACTTTGAAGTTCGGGGTGCTGACCTTTTTCCCCTGAATGAGGTAAACGATATGTGTTTGACTGATTAAAGTAAGCTTGTTAACCCATTTTGAGTTGCTTTCCTTTAACAAAGCAGATCCAAGAACCTGTGTTGGCAGCAAACCCTGAGGACGTTTGGGGTGCTTGCTGCTACATGGTGTCATGGGGGGGACAATGAGTTGGGGGAGGGAGAATGACCTTGAGAGGCAAGGATGACTTTCTAGAGAAGACAGTCAGTCTGAAATTCTCCAGAGAGCCTTGTGAAGGTCTGAGATGCTTGTCTCTGAGCCCCAAGCTTCAGCTTAGCTCTGCAGAGTCAGGAATCCCCTATCTGGTTTCCTACCCAATGGGGCAACATTATATGTGTGCTGAGGAATAGGTGGGCTCATCTGGTGGAAGCCCCCCAGGAACAGATAAGGACCAAATAAACCAGAGTAAACAAGGGGGCACCTTCTAGGGATCCTAGTAAAGTTGGGGGGGGGGTCCTGAGGTCAGCTTTGTGACCAAGCCAGTTTACCTCTCTGGGCCTCAGTTTCCTTATCTGTAAAGTGATGGGGTTGGACTAGATGGTCACGGAAGTCTCTTCTAGCTTAAAATCTAAGATTTCTATTATAAGTACTCCCCCAAGTTTGGAGGTGGAAAGAGGAAGCAGATACAGACCGCTTTTCATCAGGGGGAGGTTGTAGGAAAGGCAAAGACAGTGTGTGGGGTTACTAATTCCTGTGTGCCCAGAGGATTTTAGATCCAGGGAAGACAGAAAACATAGGAGGTACATGACAGTGAGAAGAACCTTGGCTTTGGAGTCAGAAGACCTGAGTTCAAATCCTACCTGTGTGAGGTTGGGTGAGCCACCTCTCCCTTCTGGACCTCTGAAGTCCCTTCCAACTCTAGAGAAAGGATCCCATAAACCTAGGTCAGGAAACCTACACATATATTATTGTTTGTCCTTCATTCCTGAAGAGTACCAACATGTATAGGAATGGAAGCATCATTTCTTACTTAAAGATGGGGAAGGATCCAATCATGGATGGGACAGAGGGGGGCAGGATTTCAGCCTGCAAGGTCAGGGCAAGAGTAATACCTTCCCCCAAGTCCATGGAGCAAAGTCTCGCTGGGAGGGCTTGAGGCTCATCCCTTTCCTTCTCCCACCCCCACCCCAGTCCTTCCTGATGCAGCTATGAGCTCCAGAGATACAAGTGTCCTCTTGTCCTCTCTAGGCAGAGACCTAGATCTCTGGGTTTGCACTGACCCTTTTACATGTCTGGTGTTACTTTCAAGGGGCTGTAGCTGTAGCCCTGGTTAACTGCCCATCCAGGCACTTGCTCCATGTGCCCAATGTACCCACCCCCACCCCTCCCTCCATAGCCACATGATTGCAGGATGACAGGAAGTCAAAAGTGAGTCAGAGATAGATTTTGCATTATTAAATCAACATGTAACCTGCTAGACATACAAATGAAGAGTGGCAGCATGGGGGAGCAGAGGGAGGAAAAGGTTTATTCATGCACAGATGTGCTCCTGAGGGAACCCCCAGGTGTGCTCAGAACAATAGTTTCCATTAAGTCTATTGGAAGCAGAGTTGGGAGGAGGTAGAATGTGGATTGGGGTCCTGGGAGATTCATAGATCATCAGAGATGGATGGCCCCTTAAAGACTCAGAGGCAGTATGGCAGCATGGCAGCTAGGTGGCGCCTTAGTGCATAGAGTGCTGAGTTCAAATGCAGCCTCAGACACTAGCTGTGTGACCCTGGACAAGTCACTTCACCTTGTTTGCCTCAGTTTCCTCATCTGTAAAATGAGCTGGAGAAGGAAATGGCAAAATCATTCCAGTATCTCTGCCAAGAAAACCCCAAATGGGGTTATCAAGAGTCAGACATGATTGAAACAACCTAACAACATGGAGCAGTAGTAGATAGGCTGCTTTGCAGTTCAAAGGCCCGGGTTCAAATCATATTTCTGATCTGATTGGCTGTGTAGCCAAGGCCAAATCACTCAGAACCTTGTTTTTCTTTTCTTTTTTTTTTTTTTTTGAGGGGGGAAGGCAGGGCAATTGGGGTTAAGTGACTTGCCCAAGGTCACACAGCTAGTAAGTGTTACATGTCTGAGTCTGGATTTGAACTCAGGTCCTCCTGACTCCAGGGCTGGTGCTCTATTCACTGGGCCACCTAGTTGCCCCAAGCCTCAATTTTCTTATCTATAAAACAGACATGATTATTTACCTCACGTGTTTGTGTGGGGCCCGGATAAGAAAATGTCCTTAAAATGCTTTAGAAACACCAGTTAGCATCATCATATAGTCCTGTCTTCTTATGTTACATATTAGAAAACTGAGACCAAGAGAGCTGATGACTTGCCCAGGGTCACAGAGCCAAGGGTCAGAGCCCTTTCCCCTCCCCATTGGCTAGGGGAGTCTTAGCCTTGGGAGGTCCTCCCCTCCCCTAGAAGTAGGGCTCAAACAGCCTCAGATAACACGGTCTGAAATGGACAAACCCACTAGGAAGGGGTGTGGGGTTCAGTTTGGTGTAGAGGGCCAAACAGCTTTTGTGTGGCTGTGGCTTTTAAAACCATCTACCAAGAACAGCTGAGATGGAGGGAAGGAAGGGAAGGAGATGGCTGGGGGGAGGAGTGCATGTAAGGGATCGATGATGTTAGAGCCACTAGCAAAAGCAGACAGAATAGCTCTGGGAGCCCAGCATTCTGGGGCTCCTTGTCCCTAACCCTAAGGGGCTAGGGCCTCTGCTCATCTTGGACCGTCTCTGCATTCCACTTGAGTGTAGCGGTAACATTTAACGATGGCCGTCCACCATCTAGTGGCGAAAAGAGGGATAATCTCGGGCTAGTGAGGTTGATACCTTTCATCCTGACTTATGGGAAACTTCCCAGTCCTACAAGCATTTGTCATGTGCTGGGCATTGCTAGATGTTGGATTCCAAGGGCAAAACAAAAAAATAGTGTCTTTCTCCATCTCCTCCCCCCCATTAGAATGTAAGGGCCTTGAGGGCAGGGACTGTTTGGTTTTTATCTTTAGAATCCAAGCATCTGGCACCATGGCTGAATCAACACACAAGCATGTATTAATGTGCCAGATATTGGGGATAGAAAGGCAAAAATAAATAATCCCTGCTCTCAAGGAAATTGATTCTAATAGGGAGATACATAGATATAACAAAAATTTAAAAAAGAATTAAATGCAATGCAAAGGACTTAGGGAGGGAGGGTACTAGGACTGGGGATCAGGAAAGGCTTCCTCTAGAAGGGAATGATTGAGTAGTTGAGTCGTGAAGGAAGTAAAGAGATAGTGCATTCCAGAGTTGGTGGGCAAAAGCATGGAGGCAGGAGATGAAGGTCCCTGTGTGAGGAATAGAGAAAAGGCTCTGGACTGAAGAATGCAGGAAAGAGAGTAATGTTGAAGGAACCTGGAAAGACAGGATGGGGTCAGATTGTGAGGGGCTTTAAAAGCTAAACAGCTTAGTTTCTTCATCTGTCAAATGTAGGGTTGTTGGACTTAACAGACTCTAAGGTCTTTTTCAGATTTAAATCTGTAACTCTGAGTTTATACTAGGAACAATAGGGAGCCACTAATGTTTACTGAGTGGGAGAGTAACATGGAAAATCACTTTGGCAATTGTACGGAGGATGGGCTGGAGAAGAAAGAGATTTGAGTTAGGGAGAGTTAGGAGACGACTGGAATGGTTCAACCAGAAAGAATGTGATGAAAACCTAAACTAGGGTGGTTGGAGAGAAGGAGCCAGATGTTAGAAATGTAATGATACAATATGGCCAATGTGGAAATGTTTTACATGACTTCCTATTTATAATGGGCAGCGTATTTTTTGCCTTCTCAATGGGTGGGGAAGGGGTGGTGGTGACTTTCAGAAGTGAAAATTAAAATTAAAAAAAAATTTTTAAAGTTAATTTTGATTCCTAAAAAAATAATGTAGCTGTAGAAATGACAAGATTTGGCAACTATTTGGACATACAATGTTTAATGAATGCTTGATGATCAAAGAAGATAATAATTTAAAGTGTTCAGCATAGTGCCTAGAACATGGCAAGTGCTATATATATATTAGTTATTATTGTTATTAAACTGTATGTCCTTTGATACCACTACTTGGCCCCCAAAAAGATGAAAGAGGAAAAGGTCCTCTACATACAAAAATATTTATAGTAGCTGTTTGTGGCAGCAAAGAAGTGGAAACCAAGGGAGTGTCCATCAATTGGGGAACAAGTTACATCATACAAATGCGATGGAACGCTATTGTGCTATAAGGAAGAGGTTTCAGAGAGACCTGAGAAGACTTGTATGAACTGATGCCTAAGTGAAATTAGCAGCATCAAGAGAGCCATTTGTCCATCAACAGCAATGCTGTAAGAACAAGCAAATTGGGAAAACTTCAGAACTTTGATCAATATTAGATGGTCGTGAGCCTGTCCAGATTAACCTAGGCTGGTTTTTGGTTGCTTCCTGACATTGAACCTGCTTGCCCTTAACTCAAAACTGGACATTAGCCATACAGTCTAACACTAGGTTTTGGCTTGACAGAATGTTCTAGAACTTGTATTCACCTTCATTGCCTTTAAGTTCCCTGGGGTACCCCTCCAACACCATGAGGCATTAGATAGGACTTGAGCAGAAGCCTGGGAAACTCATCCAGGAAAGGCAGTTCTAAGCATCCCGGGCCCCCAAATCCTGCTTCATAAAAGCTCTTCCAAATCCTAAAGAGGTAGCAAAATAAGAGACCCTTTGGCTAGATTACACTTATTTATAGACAGCACAATTGATGCAATTTGGCTGGAGACACTGGTAGCTGGAAGCAAACAATTAACGATTATTTTACCATTCTTGGGGAAGTTGAAACTGACCCTGGAATTGAGATTTTAAAATCACACAAAAATTCTAGGAAAGGGTGTTCAATGCCCCTGGATTAACACCAATCGAGGCATAAAGCAGGGAGACCTGTGCTTGCCACACACTGATAGGTGTCTCTTCCTCAGTCATGTAGATTCAGGATCCTTCAAGGATCCCAGGTCACAGGGAGATTCCCTAGAGATGATGAGGTCTTCCAGGGGCTCTCGTTGGTGATACTGGGCTGACCTCATCAAGTATAATAGCAACTGTCATTTATATAATGCTTTTTAAGGGTTAGGTTTCCTGTAAGTTCAGTCCCCATGAGATAGTAACAGGATGCCCAATGCCACTGTCCCCATGGGTGGGAAGCATAGCAGCCAAAGAAAGGCTCCTTCTCACAATATTGCACTGCATTGGCTCAGAAGATATCAGAGACTTACCAACTTGTCTCACAGTCCCATTCTTTAGAAACTCCAACTGAAACTTAGCCCTGATCCAACCTGGTGACTGGGTCCACTGGAAACATCATCTCTGATAATGGGGCCATGGTGGAAAGGCCCCTTTGTAGCCCTGCTCACCACCCCCACTGCAGCCAAATTCCAGGGAGTGGAGTCCAGGATCCACCTGTCACATCTCAAAAGGGCAGCGCCGCATACTTGGACTTCAGAACCCACAGATGACCTGACCCTAAAGATTAAATGGCATCTGAAGCAGCCGACATGAGGTGGACAGTTGTCCCCAAGACCCCCCAGGATCAGAAGACACCTGATGCAGACCACCAACCCGAGAAACTGGATGTGGGCTAAGGTTTGCGGTTCCTCCCTCTATGAACCAAGCCTTTTTTCTCCTCAATCATGGAAGTAGCAGTTTTTTCTTTCACTTTCATGTTGTACTTACCCCCCCCCCTTTTTTTTGCGATTTAAGTTGTGATTAATGAAAATGTTGCTATTTAAGATAAAAATTACTGGGACCATAATTTGTTTTTTGAGCCTTGAGTTCAGGTATAGTCATCTGAATTGTCACAAAGCCAATAATAGAAAATGGCACCTGCTACAGTCTGAGGACTGCTAAGGTGAATGTCTGTGTCTGGGAAAGATTTCGAGGACAACTTAGCACACAGCCTAGGGAGGACCCTCCTGACTTCATTTCCCCATTGTGTTATTTCCTTCCTGGAAAAGGAAAATTCCCATCTGGTTAATCCTGTGCCCTGCTTTAACATTCTCTAACTACGTGATTGGTTGTCAGACGTAACACACATGGAATCAGAATTAATGGAATTGTTTCCCCTTGTTATATAATTATGTTTCTCTTTTTTTCCTTTTATAGCAAGTTTTTATAATTAAGAAATTTTTCAGTCATGTTTCAAATGAATGTTCCTCATACGCCTTCAAGGATTGTTCTGACCTTCTTGGCCAAAAGGTGGGAATTAGAATTTTCACATTAATCTGAATAACATGTAATGAGTATACTAATAATCTAGTTTTCTCAAGAGCTGCCCCTCTGGCTTGGGAGTCACAGCTCACGCTTAAACAGATTAATCAAAACTGACAATGCATAATCAAAGACTGTAGAACCTATTCCTGTCACAGAACTCTGGTTTTGTACCCTAGGAGAGGTGGTCATGACACCAAAGACTTGACTCCAGAATCCTGTATCATGGGACATAACGGGTTTTTCATTGGAAATCACTGAACAATTGTTTGTAATCCACCTTCCCCACCTGTGATTTAAGTATAAAACCTGTGCACCAGCCGGAGGGACTCCAGATCACCAGCAATGTGGCCATTTCCAGATTTATCAACACATAGATGCAAAGGACAAAGTGAGAGGTCAGTGCAGTGTGGACTTTGGGACCAGTAGTTGGAAGAGCGTTGCAAAAAGTCGCTGAGACACTTTGGCTCAGCAGGTAATACGTTGCAGCTTCAGCTCCTGGACTGCAGAGTGTAGGGGGACCAAGCACCAGTCTGAGGGGTAATCGTTCTTGCTTTAACCTGCTTGGATATGGATTGCAGTCTAGGGTGGAGGTCCTGGGGTGTGTGTCCAGCTTGCCAGAGCTTGTGGAGACCTCAGAGAGGGCACCCATTTAATACCTTCAGCAGCTGAGAAAACCCCAGCATTTGGGACAAAAGCTCCCTGTCTGGTGGTAGAGTCCTACTGCGGCAAAAAGCCCAGGGGTCAAGTGACTGAGGGGCAACATGACCAGGCAAAGGAAACAAAGCAAACAGAAGAATGCAACATTAGATTCCTATTTTGGGGACAAAAAGGAGCAAAGCATAGAACAGGAGGAAGACCGTGAAGTCAGAACTCCTGCACCAAAAGCTTCAAAGGAAAATATGAGCTGGTTACAGGTCATAGGGGACCTTAAGAAGCAGATAAGAGAAGTGGAGTAAAAACTGGGAAGAGAAATGAGAATGATGCAAGAAAATTATGAAATGAGAGTCAACAGCCTGACTGTGGAAAATAACACCTTAAAAAACAGATTAACTCAATTGGCAAAAGAGGCTCAAAAAGGCAATGAGGAGAGGAAGGCCTTAAAAAGCCAAATTTGCCAGATGGAAAAAAGAATCTCAAAAGATCAATGAGGAGAATCATTCCCTCAGAATTAGAATGGAGCAAAGGGAAGCTAGTGACTTTATGAGAAATCAAGATGATGTTAAACAGATCCAAACAAATGAAAGAATAGAAGGCAATATGAAATATCTCATTGGAAAAACCACTGACCTGGAAAATAGATCCAGGAGAGAGAATTTAAAAAGTATTGGACTACCTGAAAGCCATGATCAAAGAAAGAACCTAGAAATAATTCTCCAAGAAATTCTCAAGGAAAATTGCCCTCATGTTTTAGAACCAGAAGGCAAAATACAAGTTGAAAGAATCCACCGATCACCTCCTGAAAAAGATCCCAAAAAGAAAACTCCTAGGAATATTATAGCCAGGTTCCAGAATTCCCAGATCAAGGAGAGAATATTACAAGCAGCCAGGAAGAAATAATTTGAATATTGTGGAAACACAATCAGGATAACACAATATCTGGCAGTTTCTACACTGAGGGATTGAAGGGCCTGGAATATGATATTCTGGAGGGCAGAGGAGCTGGGATTAAAACCAAGAGTCACCTACCCAGCAAAACTGAGTATCATGTTTCAGGGGAAAATATGGTCATTCAGTGGAATAGAGGACTTTCAAGCCTTCTTGCTGAAAAAACCAGAGTTGAATAGAAAATTTGACATTCAGATACTGTGTTTCCCCGATAATAAGACCTATCCCGAAAATAAGCCCTCCCCTTACTGTGTAAGATTCCTCTAAAATAAGCCCTCCCCTGAAAATAAGCCCTGTTGAGATTGCTACTGTAGTGAAGGTGATCCCCTGCGCTACACGCTACATTACGGTACCCTCTGTATGCACCGTCCCCCTCTCCCCCCCCAGTGATTTGCTTATTGAATAAAGGTACATTTTTTTGTTCACATTTACCTGTTTATTAAAATTGCTGTCAATGTTCATTAAAATAAGCCCTCCCCTGAAAATAAGCCCTCTGGTGTTTTTCTGTCCCAAAAAAAAAATAATAAGACGGTGTCTTATTATCAGGGAAACACGGTACAAGAAGCAAGAGAAGCATGAGAAGGTAAACAGGGAAAAGAAATCATAAGCCACTTATCAAAGTTGAACTATTAACATTCCTACATGGAAAAACGATAATTGTAACTAATGAAACTTTTCTCAATATGAAAATAGTTGAAGGGAATAGAAATATATATGTCTATATCAGAGGGTATACGGGCGTATGAATACATATGTGAATGTGTGTATATATATGTTTACAGGTATACATAGATAGAGGGCACAGGACCAATTTAATAGGAAGGGATGATACTTAAAAGGTGAAATTAAGAGGTGAGAGAGGAATATAATGAGAGGAAATGGAGACAGAATGGGGTAAACTATCTCATATAGAAGAGGCAAAGGGAAAATGGTTACAACGGAGGGGAAGAATAGGAAGGGAAAAGGGAATGGGTCAACCTTATTCTCATTGAATCTGGCTCAGGGAGGGAATGAAATACACACTAAATAGGGTATATCTCACCCTACAGGAGAGTAGGGAGCAAGGGGATGAGAGGGGGGATGATGGAAGGGGGGGCAGGCTGGGGGAGGGAAGTTAGAAGCATTCACTTTTGAAAAGGGAGGGGATCAAAGTAGAGAATAGAACAAGTGGGTGGTGGGATAGGAGGGAGGGAAATATAAAAATTATATATATATACTATTATTAATACTATTTTACATGTAATTGTGAAATAAGATATACAGGCACCAGGGCACAGAGATGCACCATGCCCTACTGGAAAAGTCTAAGGGGGTATAAGAGAAGATATGGGAGAGAGCAGATTGGAGGAGGGGATATCCTGTGGAACTGCTATTTTGGGGCGGTGGGTAGGGGAAAAACAGGGAGAAAATGTGTAACTCAAAATCTGGCGGAAATGAATGATGTAAATTAGAAGTTAATTAAGCATTTGAAAAATGAAAAAAAAAATGCTACTGACTTTAATCAGGAACTGAACTCCCAACTAAAATTGCCCCCACACAAAAAGTGCTGCTTCCTAAGCTTCCATTATGGTATCCCTTGGCATGGTACTCTGTACAAAGGCAGGAGAAGCTGGTATGAGAAGCTGAACATGTATCCAACTTCACCGTTTTATATAACAAGTTGTAGATTTCCACCCACAATTAAAATAAATCCACCAACACGTGAAAGGTGTGAGCTTTCCTTTATAGACACTCAATAAAGACTGAGTGAGGGACTGACTGGAGGGGACCTGCACCCCAAGAGCCCATCAAATCTGTCTTCCCACATCAAAGCACAGGGTCCCCCTAGAGAAGAGACACATAGTTCTTGGTGGGGAACACCTCCCCCAAACCCTCCAAAGACCCCATTGAGCCTCCAAAGTGAAAGAAACTCTGCCCACTGTTAGCCTGTCGTGTATAAGAAATGCTCTGCAGATGTGCTTTGAGGTGCTGCCCATGCCCATCCAGGATGGGGCCCATGAAACATCACCCAGAGGCAAAGGCAGCAACTCTTAACTCATGGGTGCCAGAAGTCTGGGTTCAAGGCCAGGCTGGGGAAAGTGGGTAACATCTCTCCTCTCCTCCCCATACCCTTCCTTCCCTCACTAGCCTGTGGTGCACACTCACGGACACTCAACATCTGCTTGATTCCAACACAGTTTATTTTAACATGATTCAGGTGCCCCAGAGCCAGGGTAGTCACAGATCACATTCCCCCCCTGAAGGAAGGAGGGATCCAGCCCCAGGCACTGGGGTGGGGTAAGGGAGGAGGAGGAAGTAGCTCAGATCTTCCCAGGGAAGGTTTCTTCTGCTCTGCGATCATCCCAAGTACTCACCTAGAGATGACAGAAAGATGCCAACTGGCTTCTTTCAGGCCTAGCTTCTCCCTCGTGCCAGGCCTGGTCCCATTTATTACATGTGACCCACACTCATTTATCTCAGCACTCCCACTCCAAAGGTAATTCTCCCATCTTACAGAAAAGGAAAAGATTTAGGGGAGGGAAAGCAGAGATTTTTCTCAGGGTCACTCACACAGAGGGTTGAGGCCCCCTGGCTTTAGGACACAATTAGGCTCTCAACTGTGGGGAGCTAACTTTAAGCAGGGGTGCCAAAGGCAGGCAAGCAGGGCAGAAAGACAGGTCCTTGCAAGCAGGGTGGACATCCTAACATCCTTGGTTAGGAGAGTCACTAAAGGCAGTCCTAACCAGAAAGATGGACCCAATATAGTGCCCCTTCCTCCCCACAAAACCCAAAACAAAACCTTCCAGGACCACATACCCAGGACAGGGGACAGAGGGACTTGTAGACACGTTTGTACCACTGGCAGACGGACACATCACCACCTTTCTCATTCATGGCCTTCTCACAACGGTGAAAATCTAGGAGGGAAAGGAAGAGGGGCTTAGTAGCTGACCTGGAGGGGGCGGGAGAAGCCCTGGAGTCTGGGAGAATGAAGCTGGATCCTAGGGTCTGAGATCCCAAAAGGAGACCAGACACCTGGGAATCAATTCAATTCAGCATGTGTGTATTGTCTACTCTGTGCCAGGTACTGAGCTAGGGACACAAGGACAGTTTCTTTCCTCCATGAGCTGACATCAAATGGAATTGGAGACATAGTACAGCGATCGGGAAGGAAGGATTCTTAGCCTTCTTTGCATCATGCATCCCATGGAATTGGAGACATAGTACAGCGATCGGGAAGGAAGGATTCTTAGCCTTCTTTGCAACATGCATCCCTTTGGTAGTCTGGTGAATCCTGGGGACCCCTTCTTAAAATGTTTTAGATGCACAGAAATAAAATACATTGGGTTATGAAGAAAACATTATACTGAAATACAGTTTGTACTGTACTGTTTGATTTGTATTGAATTTGTTGTTTAGTTGGGAAAAGAAAGCCCCAAGTTCAGCACCCATGCTGGGAGAGCTGGGGGCACATGTTGGGTGGGGTTGGAAGGGAAGCCCCCTGCATACCCAGGTAATTCTGCCAGCAGTTGCGGGTCTGGTTCTGGTTGGGAAAGCGGCTGTCGAAAGGTGCAGTGCGGTAGTTTCGGATCTTGGACTTGATGTCTTCAGACATGGTGATTCCTGGATTGGAGAGGGAGCAGAGGGTCACTCATGGTCTCCTGGGCCCAAGAGAGTGCCAATCCCTGACCCCACCAGGGTCTATCCTGGGGGTCCAAGAGGCAGCAGGGAGAGGGGGAGAATACTGGGTCAAGGCCCACTCTGCACCAGGAATGAGAAAGGGGGTAGGGTCTGGGGTGGTAAGGCAGGGCTATGGGTAGGATATACCGGAGTGTGGATGGCTGGGCTTCAGGAGAGCAGATGGTGGGTGGCATTGGGCACAAGGGAATCTGGGAGATGGAGGGCAGGGCCACGGTATATAAAAGAGTGTGGAAGGTGGAATATGCAGCAGTATGTATGAGGAGTGCACTGAACAGAGGTAGGTGTAGAGTGGGGTATTCTTTATGTGTAAGTTATACAGGTGGGATGCATGTATATCCATGGGTACTTGGGTAAATAGGCAGAAGTGGAGGCTAGAGGTGCTGAGGCATACATGGGAGGAGTCCACAGCATGCAGGTGAGTGTAAAAGGTGGAGTGTCTGACATATGTGGGAGTGCTAAGGTGGCAGTATACAGGGGTGTATGATATACAGGCAAGCTTAGAGGGTGATGTGTGTATATCTACCTATATCTATGGGGGAGTGCAGTATTAAGGGGGTGCAGAAGGTGGGGTGTGGGGCACATATGCGGGATGACAAGGTGGGGTGCAGTATCTAAAGGAGCATAGAAATAGATGTATGGGGAATGTGCAGCATATAGGTGTAAAGTGGGGTGCACGTCACATTTGGGGGCGCACAGTATATAGGGAAGTATAAAGGCTGGATAGGAGGAATATATGGGGGTACAGGTCTATGATACATGGGAGGGGCTGCACAGCACACCGGCAAATGCCGAAGGCGGGGTTCGGGCAAATACAAGGACATGCAATATGCAGACAAGTGCAGAAGATGGGGTGCGGAACATGCGAAGGCAGCGGTATACAGGGAGGATACACTACCGAGTGCGGAAGGTGGGGCGCGGGTCACATCTGGGGGTACAGGGCGCGGGGCGAGTGCGGAAGGTGGGGCGCGGGGCATATCTGGGGGTACAGGGCGCGGGGCGAGTGCGGAAGGTGGGGCGCGAGGCACATTTGCAGGTGCGCCACACGGGCGGTCACGTAGCCTCTAAGTGAGTGTGGAAGGTGGGGGGAGGGGTATCTGGGGGGCCTCGGCACAGCCAGGGGGGGGGGGGGGGTCACCTGAGGTCGCTTCCGCCGCGGTCACTGTCGCTGTCTCAGCTGCTCCTGCCGCGGACACCGCTCACTCAATGTGACCCTCAGCACTAAGGGTCCGAGGCCGGAAGCGGAAGCGGAGGCCGGGACGCAGAGCGGGCAGGGAGGAGGCGAGGTGAAGACTTCCGGTGAGCCTAGAGCGGCCACGGAACGAGATGGGAGAGGGGGGAGAAGCGCGCTCCTCACTCCCATTGGTCCAGAGTACCCACCCGTCATGTCCCGGCGAGCCAATCTACATCAAGAGCGTAGGGAGCCCGTTTCTGCCCCCACCCCTTCGCTCCTTCTTAGACCCTCATCTAAGATCCTCGATTTTCTTATCTTTTAGAAATAAATTTAATAATTTATTTTAAAAATTCATTGAAAAAAAATTTTTGTTCCAAATTCTCTCCATCATGCAACTGATAGCGCGCCGGACCTGGAGTCAGGAAGATCTGAGTTCAAATGTGACCTCAGACGCTTCCTAGCTGTGTGACCTTGGGCAAGTCACTTCACCCTGCTTCCCTCAATTTCCTCATCTGTCAAGTGTACTGGAGAAGGAAATGGCAAACCACTTCAATATCTTTGTCAAGAAAACCCCAAATGGGGTCAAGAAGAATAGGACATGACTGAACACCAATCAAACAAATAAATAGCAAGAAAAATAAGGAAAGTGATAAAAGCGTGCTTCAGTCTACACTGATTATCAGTCATCTTTGGAGGTGGACAGCATTTTTCGTTACAAGTCCTTCAGAATCGTTACAGAACATTGTATTGACCATAGTAGCTGAGGCTTTCGCAGTTGATCATCGCTACAATGTTGCTGCTGAATGTGTACAATGTTCTGCACATTCTGCTCACTTCATTTTGCATTAGTTCATATGAATTCCCAGGTTTTTCTGAAATCATCCCGCTTGGCATTTCTTATAGCATAGTAATATTCAATTACAGTTATTTACCATGACTTGTTCGACCATTCCCCAACTGATGGGCATCCCTTCAATTTCCAGTTCTTTGCCACCACAAAAAGAGATGCTATAAATATTTTTGTATAAATGAAGCTTTTACTGTAAAAATCCCTTCTCCACTGCTTTCTTTCTAATCTTGGCTGCATTTGGTTTTGTTTGTGCAAAAACTTTTATTTTAATGTAATCAAAATTATTCATTTTACTTTCTGTGACCCTCTTTATTTCTTGTTGGTCATAAACTCTTCCTTTATACATAGATCTGACAGGTAAACCATTCCATGCTCCCCTAATGTGCTTAAGATTTTCTCCTTCATGTATAAATAATGTACCCAATTTGAGCTTATCTTAGTACATGGTGTGAGATGTCAGTCTATACCTACTTTTTTTTTTTTAAAGCAATTGGGGTTAAGTAACTTGTCCAAGGTCACATGGCCGGGTATTTATGGGTGGGTGCTAAGTGTTTGAGCCCGGATTCGATCCCAGATCATCCCGACTCTGGGGCCAGTGCTCTTACTCGCTGTGCTACCTGGCTGCCCCTATACCTACTTTCTGTCAAACTGCTTTCCAGTTTTCCCAGTAATTTTTTTCAAATAGTAAGTTCTTGCTCCAAAAGCTTGGCTCTTTGGATTTATCAAACATTATATTACTATTACTACTCTGTATCATGTACTGATCCACTGATCCACCACACTATTTCTTGGCCAGTACCAGCTTTTGATGATTACTGCTTTGTAATATAGTTTAAAATATAGTTTAAAATTGTAATATAGTTTTAAATACTGCTAAACTGCCTTCTGCCACATTTTTTTTTATTGATTCCCTTTATATTCTTAACCTCTTATTCCTCCAGATGAATTTTGTTATTATTTCATCTACCCCTATAAAAAATTCTTCACTTGTTTGTTTGGTATAGCACTGAATAAGTAAATTAATTTAGGTAGAATTTTAATTTTTATTATATTGGCTCGGCATACCCATATCCAATTTCTCCCATTGTTTAGACCTGTCTTTATTTGTGCAAAAAGTGTTTTGTAATAGTAATTGTTTTTATGAAGTCAAGATTTACAGCCTGAGCTGCGGCAAATTCCTCCCTGAGTGGCTTTCTGACAGAAAGAAGAGAGCACTGCAAAAAAAAAGATGTTGATATTCAGAGGAGAATTGAACTTATCCAGGATTTTGAGATGCCCACGGTTAGCACCAATGTCAAAGATGGACAGTATATTTTAGCAACTGGTACATATAAGCCACAAGTTCGATGTTATGACACCTATCAGTTATCCTTGAAATTTGAAAGGTGCTTAGATTCAGATGTTGTAACATTTGACATATTATCTGATGATTATTCAAAGATTGTCTTCCTACACAATGACAGATATATTGAATTTCATTCACAATCAGGTTTTTATTACAAAACCAGAATACCCAAGTTTGGGAGGGATTTTTCTTATTACTATCCATCCTGTGATTTGTACTTTGTTGGCGCAAGCTCTGAAGTATACCGGTTAAATTTAGAACAAGGACGGTACCTGAATCCTCTCCAAACAGATTCTGCAGAGAACAAAGTCTGTGACATAAATCCCATGCATGGCTTGTTTGCCACAGGCATAATAGAGGGTAGAGTTGAATGCTGGGACCCTAGAACCCAAAATAGAGTTGGACTCTTAGACTGTGCTTTAAGCAGTGTCACCGCTGACACAGAGATAGACGGTTTGCCTACAATCTCAGCCCTGAAATTTAATGATGCTTTGAACATGGCGGTTGGAACATCTACAGGGCAGATTTTGTTGTATGATCTTCGCTCCAGTAACCCATTACTGGTTAAGGATCACCAGTATGGTCTAGCTATTAAATCAATCCAGTTCCAGAATTCATTAGACTTAGTTTTATCTGCAGACTCTCGAATCATCAAAAACTGGAACAAAGACACAGGGAAAATATTTACTTCCTTGGAACCTGAACATGATATTAATGATGTCTGTCTTTATCCAGATTCAGGAATGCTTCTGACAGCCAATGAAACCCCGAAAATGGGCATCTATTACATACCTGTTTTGGGTCCTGCTCCTAGATGGTGTTCATTCTTAGACAACTTGACTGAAGAATTAGAAGAGAATCCAGAAAGCACAGTTTATGATGATTATAAATTTGTCACCAGTAAAGATCTTGACAATCTAGGCCTTACACACCTCATTGGATCACCTTTACTCTGGGCATTTTCATGAATATAAGACTCTATCATAAGGTGAAATTGATGGTAAATCCATTTGCTTATGAAGAATACAGGAAAGATAGAATTAGACAGAAGATAGAAGAAACTCGTGCACAAAGAGTCAAATTAAAGAAACTGCCAAAGGTTAACAAAGAACTAGCCCTAAAGTTAATTGAAGAAGAGGAAGAAAAGCAGCGGTCTGTTTGGAAAAAGAAATTTAAGAAATTACCAAACATTCTTACTGATGATCGATTCAAAGTTATGTTTGAGAACTCTGATTTCCAGGTGGATGAGCAGAGTGAAGAATTTAGGCTTCTGAATCCACTTGTTTCAAAAATAAGTGAAAAAAAGAAAGAAGAAACTAAAACTCTTAGAGCAACAGGAGTTCCTTGAACAAGAAGAGGAGGAAGAACCGGAAGGAAAACCAAGTGATGCAGAAAGTTCTGAGACTTCAGATGATAAAAAAGATTGGGTTGAAGAGATCAGGAAATAGCGCAAACTTCTCCGCCAAGAGGAAAAACTGAGGTGGCAGGAAAGGTTCAAGGAGGATCAGCAAACAGTGATGAAGCCCCAATTTTTTGAGATCAAAGCAGGGGAGGAATTCGGAAGCTTCAAGGATTCTGCAAAAAAGCAGAAGCTAATGAAAAAACCCCTTGAGGATCATTTGCAGCTTGAAGCAAAACTTGGGATTCTGAATGTATTGGATACAACTGTTGGCAGCAAACAGTTGACTTTCACATTAAAAAGGTCTGAAGAACAAAAAAAAAGGAACAAGAAGGTGAGAAGCAGCATCGGCAAGAGAGAAAAAGACTTCGCCGTTCAGCTGGACACCTTAAGACTAAGTGCAGAAGAGGGCATTCATTTCATTGATTGTGGAATTCCTGTCCCCAACCTGCTGGTTGTGAACTGTTCATTAATATGCACAGTGGAGGTGGGAGGGGAGAAATGGAACTAAGTTTTACTGTTATTACAGAATATCAAGTGAAAAAAAAAGGAATTTTTACAATGCTTTTTGAATTATTGAGACTTTTGTAGTTATAAATGTATAAAATAACTCCTTTTCCATGGAAATTTGGGGTTTGGACTTGCATCAATGTGTACATATTAACTGGTTATTATATAATTTGGATATATTGTTTGTAGAAGTTATTCCCAAAGACACGTTTTTCTTTACTATAGTTTTAATCAAGTAAACTGACTGGACTTTTTTCTTAACCCTCCTGAAATGTGTACCATTAAAAACTGAATTCACCTGAAAAAAAATAGTAATTGTTTTGTAATTCATATAGTTCCTGGATTTGTCTTGGCAGGTAGACTTCTAAGTATTTTATATTGTCTATAGTTATTTTAAATGGAATTTCAAAGAGCTTGAGTTTTCTAATGCCTCATGAAATCAGCCTGGATTCTGTCCTGGGCCTACTGGAGGGAGACTGCATCCCAATGCAACAGGATCTAGCTTTAGCACAAGTTGGCCTGCATTCTCTTTTCAAGAAGAGATTAGATATATTGTGTTTGGGTGGGAGCTACAAAATGTACAATTCAGGCTTGATTTTTGGGGAAGACTCAGCAGAAAACTGAGTAGAGTGGATTGCCTCGCAAGGAAGGTAGTGAGCTCCCTGTCTTTGGAAGTTTTCAAGCAGGAGCTGGACAACCAGTTGTCTAGGATATGATAGTGGGGTTTCCTTTTCTTATGGGCTGGACTAGATGGCCACTGAGGTCAGTCACTCAATAAGCATTTATTAAGTACTTACTATGTGCCAGGAATGACCCCCAGGGTCATGAAGAATCTGAAACTACTCAACAGCAACAGCATATACATATGTGTGTATCTTTGATTTTGTGCATTGTAACCTGGGGAAACTTAATCTTTTCTCTTCCTTCTTAGATCTCCTTGAGGGTCAGTTGATTCAGACTTGGGGAGAGGGGAGGGAGAAAGAAGGCTAGGTTGATTCTGGGACCTTGCCGTTCTAACAGCCTGTTTGGAGGGTTGCATCTATGGTGTCCCCTTTTATCTCTGCTTCCCCAGCATGCATGGGGCACTCCTTCTAGTATCTTGACTTTGTAACCATTGTGGGAGGTTGCAAAAAACAGATTATAATATGATATGATATGACATGACATGACATGATATAATATAATAAATATAATATAATGTAATATACAATATAACATAATACAATATGATATGATATAATGTACTACAGTATAACATAACATATAATAACCAGATACTAACAACTGTAGCATCATTGCTAAGGATAACATTGATATCACATTTTGAAGGTTTGCAAAGTAATTTGCACAGGTGATTGAATTTCATGGGCTCAGTGGTCTCACTCTCCTCCCCTCCCTCTGCCATACTTTTCTCTGGTCAAATCTAGCAAGTATCATCTTGACCATCCCAAGAGGGCTCAGCCTGAAAGTGAAGGGAACATCTGAAATCAAGACCCTCTTTAAACTGTACCCATGGAAGGGCTATAAAGCAGAGGACAACTTCCAAGAGCCAAAAGATATGAAAGGACAGAGAAGACAAGATGAACAAGGATCTAAGCATGTCGTTGTTCAATTATCTTTAGCATTTCTTACTCTTCATGACCCCATTTAAGGCTTTCTTGGCAGAGATACTAGAGTGGTTTGCCATTTCCTTTTCCAGGTTATTTTACAGATGAGGAAACTGAGGCAAACAGGGTGAAGTCACACAGCCAGTAGGTGTCTGAGGCCAGATTAGAACTTAGGTCTTCCTGATTTGAGGACCACAGCTCTATCCACTGTGCCACCTAACTGCTCAATTCAAACATAGTTTTAGATCTAAACACAGCTAATGGTGCTGCTTTTTTTGTGGGAAGCAATATCAGGCTTTATGTTGCGGGTTTTTCTTTGTCCCTCCCAGAAACACCACTTCAAGTTTTGTGGGAACAAGATGGATTCTTATGGTTGTCGTGGATTCTTCAGGTAAGAGGCACAAGGACCAGTAATAAAATTCACATCCACTCTCCAACAGGTAAAGCAATACTTTTGCTAGGAGAACAGAACCCTTGGAGATGCTGGGTTCCGGCACAGCAGTGGGGTATGTGCCTCTGGGCAAATCTGCAGGTGGGTCGGGGGTGAGGCTTTCACAGACCAGGAATGACCTGGGCCAGGGGTGGGGAACCTGCGGCCTGAAGGCCACACATGGCCCTCTAGGTCCTCAATTGCAGTCCTTTGACTGAATCCAAACTTCACGGAACAAAACCCCTTAATAAAAGGATTCGTTCAGGAAAACTTGGACTCAAACAGCCACACCCAAGGACCTAGAAGGCCACGTGTGGCCTCAAGGCAGCAGGTTCCCCATTCCTGGCCTGGCTATTAGCTGCAGAAAGACAGTGGAAATGGCAGCTGAGAAAGTTATGATTGGATGGTAGAGGATGACTGACCAGGAAGGCTGATTCATTCTTGCCTAATGTTTAAGCATTTTAAACACTGCTTCTCCTCCCTCCTTTCCTTCCCCTCATCCATAGAGCCAGAGAAAAACAGCCTGGGTCATCCACCAACTCTGAGCATATGACTCTGTAGCTGTTGACAACCATTGAGTCATACCTGTTCCAACTGGGGAATTCAGGTCAGTAGGTCTGAAGATGGTCACTGTTGGCTTAGGAAAGAAGCCCATGTTTTGGTTTTTATAATATTTTGATCACTGTATTTGAATGTAATTGTCTTCTTTTGTAACCCTATATATTTTATGCTTTAAAAGCTTTATTCTGAAGTCAGTCAATAAGCATTTATAAAGGGCCTATTGTGTGCCTGGCATTGTGCTAAGCGCTGGGGACTCAAAAAGAGGCAAATGACAGTCCCTCTCCTCAAGGGGTTTACAATCTAATACATGAGATAAGGGATAAGCAAATATGTTATAGAAAAATAAGCTATAGACAGGATAAACAGGAGATAATTAACAGGGAAAACTCTAGGGGTTGGGAAAAGGGACACGGATTTCACCAGACTTTCTGAGGGAATCCATGACACAACCAAAAATTAAGAACCCCTGGCTTAGAACCTCAACCAGTGCAGATTTAAATAAAGATCAGAGACCAAGCAATGGGTAATTGGACTAATTAATGAGTTTGCAGGAGAAATAAGAAAAGTGGTTACCTGTGTCACCAGACAAACATGATGCTGGTACATATGATGCAGACTTTGGGTGTAATATTTCTATATGTGGTTGTATATGTAACATCAGCTAGTATCAACAGGGAAGATTTATAAAATATGACCTATGTTCATTGCAATTCTGCACCTGGAAGTATAGTTAGGAAATAGCTTGCACTCTTGCCTCTCACTTATTTCCTTCCTTCCTTCCTTCCTTCCTTCCTTCCTTCCTTCCTTCCTTC